>NC_084636.1:17945101-18067601 GCF_033978795.1 Nerophis ophidion
TCACACCTAATTGGGCCATCACTCAATCGGCTTGTCAATGTCGCTAAATCCACATCAGCTTCCATGTGAACAAAAACTGCGATATTTACTAAAACAGCCACTTTGCAGCAGCCTTCTTATCTGCATGTGAACTGCATGGTCAGTATGAATAGACACAACAGTGAGGAGGCAAGTGATAGCTGGGCAGGAGGTTAATTAATCCAGCTTGCACATAAAAAAAACATAAAAATTGACTTTTCTTCAGTCCTTGTGAATGTAGAAAGCTATTTTCACACGTAAAGTACCAGAAGCCGCCACTGTGGATGTGGAATATTTATATCTATTTTTTATTTTTTCGTCCTGTTCAGCTACTTAGGCAAATCATATTGTTGATGTAGATGCCCATATTGGCTATAAAAATGTACTTTCCAAAAGAGAAGTGTGGGATACTTCTCTTGTTGCCTTATTTGTATTAGACTTTATTAAAGGGATTTATATTATTATTTGGTGCAGTCGAGCCGCAGCAGGAGGGGATAGAAAGAGAAAAAAAGTTAAGAGGTGGATAAGACAGAGAGACAACAACAGCAAACACAACAATAACAACAACAGAACAGCATGAGCAAATATGATATATTCCAATATGACGGTAAAAGTAATAGCAAAGAAGCAGTTAGTGAAACATTATTATACTACAAATGGAGCAATAGAAATACCAACAGAAATAGCACTATTGATAATAAATAATAACAATAATTACCTGTATTAGCAACAATACAATTGTTCAAATGCAACAGTACATATTTATAATAATAACTTGAAATACAAAAGAAAGCAGATAACTGGAGGGCAAGAAAGAGAAGCCAACTATATTAACCTTGTAGATTGTTATAGTAACAAAAGGTTAAGCTTTGTCAGTGACATGTGTTACTCAGTTTCCCCTAGGGCAACAACGTTAATATATGTTTGCTGAAACATGATTATGTGCATGAGTGTATGTATGTATGTGTACTTGTATATGTACAGTATGTGTATATGTATGTTTGTGCAGTGAATATATGCACAGTATGTATATATGTATGTTTGTACAGTGAATCTATATGTACATTATGTATGTATGCATGTTTGTACGTATATGTACAGTATGTATACATGCAGTGTTTCTCCCAGAATATTTGTTAAGGTGGTGTCTCTCCAGGTGTAATGGGGCGTCGCCGGGACAGGCGGACAGACGTGGAAGGGGCTGGGTGTAATCACATCACGTCTCCATTTCATCGCTGCCCGGGGGGCAATAGACCACAGACTGTGGTGAAGTAGGCCGGCTTCGTCGCATAAAGAGGCCTACAATTTTTGGTTGTGTTTTCCGCTCCGTATGCTAAATGATATATATCTCAATATTTTTTCCGTAACGTAAAAACAGAACACAAAACAGTCATAGTTACCTGAGATACTAAGTACGTCATTGTTTTGACTTAATAAATATTGACTTACTCAAACAAAATAATGACTACCGGTAAGTCAAATTAATGACTAAAAGTAAAAAAGCGTTTGCATTAAGCGTTTGAAAAAAAGAGTTAAAAGTGGGGCCAAATGCTGACATATGCTCAACTCATCATGCTTGATTTAATACAGCATCTGGGAAGCCTGTAGTTGATTTTTATTATGTAAATGTTTTATTTTTATCAACATGTGATAGCAGGGACCCTGCCATTCAAAATTAGGCTGCTACATTACTAGTGATTATTGTAACTATAGCTGAAAAAATAGTACAATAGCAATAGGAGAGACCACTCATCCCTGAACACCATGGAGTTCATGAAGGCTTTATGATGCTGTTATATTATTAAATCAACTATCGGAGACAGAAACTCTTCATTTAACATATTGTCCTGTTTTGCTGCTTCAACACAGAAAAAGGTAACGTGAAATAACTTAGTTGTTAACTGTAGGTCAATAATGCATGTCTTTCTCTCAGACAGACACGACTTTGCTGTCCGTAACACACACATGCACACATTACAAAATGAGCTAACGTTACGCTAAAAGCTAATTAGCCTTCACCTCAAGGACTGCGAGTGAGTGAGTAAAGTCTTAAAAAATATACTATATACATTATTTTTTTTAAGACTTTAGTTTAGGCGGTGGCTCTTTGTTGCTAAGGCAGCTGGCCACCTCAAAGGCCTACTGAAATGAGATTTTCTTATTTAAACAGGGATAGCAGGTCCATTTTATGTGTCATACATGATCATTTCGCGATATTGCCATATTTTTGCTGAAAGGATTTAGTAGAAAACATCCACGATAAAGTTTGCAACTTTTGGTCGCCAACAGAAAAGCCCTGCCTTTACAGGAAGTCGCAGACGATGACGTCACATGTTGATGGCTCCTCACATATTCACATTGTTTTTAATGGGAGCCTCCAACAAAAACAGCTATTTGGACCGAGAAAACGACAATTTCCCCATTAATTTGAGCGAGGATGAAAGATCCGTGTTTGAGGATATTGATAGCGACGGACTACGAAAACACAAACAAAACAAAAAAAAACAAGTTAAAAAAAAAACGCAATTGCATTGGGACGGATTCAGATGTTTTTAGACACATTTACTAGGATAATTCTGTGAAATCCCTTATCTTTCTATTGTGTTGCTAGTGTTTTAGTGAGTTTAACAGTACCTGATAGTCGGAGGTGTGTGTCCACGGGTGTCTTGACGCCAATGTCTCAGGGAAGTCGACGGCAGCTTTATGGACCGGGCAAGCTCAGCTGATCTCCGGTAAGAAGCGACTATTTACCACAATTTTCTCAACGAAACCTGCTGGTTGACATTCAGTCGGGATCCATGTTCGCTTGACCGCTGTGATCCATAGTAAAGTTTCACCTCCGGGAATTTTAAACAAGGAATCACCGTGTGTTTGTGTGGCTAAAGGCTAAAGGTTCCCAACTCCATCTTTCTATTATGACTTCTCCATTATTAATTGAATAAATTGCAAAAGATTCAGCAACACAGATCTCCAAAATACTGTGTAATTATGCCGTTAAAAGCAGACGACTTTTAGCTGTGTGTGTGTGTGTGTGCAGCGCTCATATTTCCTAACAGTCCGTGACGTCACGCGTACACGTCATCATTATGCGACGTTTTCAAGAACAAACTCCCGGGAAATTTAAAATTACAATTTAGTAAACTAAAAAGGCCGTATTGGCATGTGTTGCAATGTTAATATTTCATCATTGATGTATAAACTATCAGACTGCGTGGTGGGTAGTAGTGGGTTTCAGTAGGCCTTTAACAACAAAGCGCTGCGGGAAACCCTGTATATGTATGTTTGTACAGTGAATGTATATGTACAACATGTGTATATGTATGTTTGTACAATAAATGTGCGTGTAGATGTAAAAACTTTGAGTGTGTAGGTATGTACTGTATTTGTATATGTATGTGGAAGCGTAGGTACCTATTTATGTATATATGTATGAATAATTGTTATTTACTTATATTTAAATGACCAAAGGACTACAGTCCAGTTAGTGGGAAAACAACTCAATGAATGAACTAACAGAAATCACACAGGGTACAAGGCTGCAATATAACATTTATTAGGGCCTATTGGGGTGATATAACATACATGGTTTATATACACATCAGCATTATATGTGGTTAAAAGCTGGAGGTGACACACGTGTCTCTCTGCCATGCTCACTCAGACACATCCTTGCAACACGAGCTTTAAAAATATGACGATTTGAGGAAAATGATTTGCAAATCCTTTTCAACCCATATTCAGTTGAATATGCTACAAAGACAACATATTTGATGTTCAAATCGGTGAGTGCCGAGATGAAGACTGGAAGTGTAAAAAGGCTGTTTGGCATTACACCTGTCCCTGATATCACTATAGACATAACAAAAACATATTAGTCTGAAAAAAAATTTTTTTTAAATATACAGTACATGCAGTTATTTATATACACTTCTATTTCCACATGTGGAACACTTAAATAAAATACAACTTTTGAAACCAAAACCTAGTTTTGGTCAGACAATGACAAAGGTAAATCTGCTGTTAGCAATTATTTTTTTTCCAAATAAAAGCAAGTGCAATACAGCTCATTTTGTCGACCGCCAAACCAAGAGGTGAACAGGGTCTTTGTCCATAATTCATAGAGTTAAATGGAATGGTGCTGTCGGTGCACGTCTGCACGGAAGCTCCCGATGCACAATGAGGCAGGTGTGAAAACAAAATACATAAAATGTGAACATAAAACACATGTCCACTCAGAAATGTCAGTTGTCAACTGAAGAGAACGGCTTGATAATAATATTTTATCATAGGAGCCCTTAAATAATTCTCTCTGCTATTATTGCTTGAGTATGAATAAAGACTTTAGGGTGTGTGTGTGTGTGTGTGTGTGTGTGTGTGTGTGTGTGTGTGTGTGTTTGTGTGTGTGTGTGTCATAATTTCTATTAAATATTTCATGGGTTCAGAAAGAAATCATGAGAGATTATGAGACTATGGAGAGAAACAATATATCTCAATGTTATGCTACGTGGACTTAAACAAAGGAAGCATGCATTTAATCTTTAAACTATATTTCAATCAATCTTGTTTAATTAAGGCAAATTGTTTCTTTGATTGCACCATTATATGTTGAAAAAAATTATGTAATTCAGGGGTGTCAAACTCGTTTTCATTGAGGGCCAGATCGCAGTTATGGTTGCCTTCAAAGGGCCGATTTTAACAATGAGTAATATAAGAATATACATGTATATATAATACATTAACAATATATATATTTTACATAAACTGCAAAAATAATATTTCAATTTTACTTTAAAAACGGGCAGCTCAGTCACCAGAATTTTACAGTAAAAGCAGAGGGTTTTTTTTACAGCATAAAAAAAATAAATAAATGGAATGTAATGGAGAAACAATACCACTGTTTTTAATGGTAAAATTGAAGCAACAGAGCTTCCAGGGTTTTTTTTTAACCGTAAAATCTTGTTTTAGTGTCTTACTGTATATGAAAAAAAACAGTACCGATGTTGATTTTACTATAAAAACTCAGTGAAACAGTAAAATCTATTGTCAATCTTACAATCTACATTTTGATTGATAATTTGTTTTGAAATCATAAGTTAAGCAGATATTTAAATACAGTATTCATCTTTATTTTAACAAAAAATATTTTCGGAATACATGGTAATATAATATTTGGATTTTTGATAGTATTGAATTTTAAAAGATATGCAATTGCATGCGGTACATAATTTTTAATGTCAAAAGGGAAAGAACAAATATATTTAGTAAGAAAAGATTAAGCATCTGAATTAACGCATATTATTTCCAGGCTTTCGCGGAACCACATGAAATAATGAGTTTGACACCTGTGGTCTAAATGGACAGTATTCATTGTTGAGCACCTGTTAATGTGGGTGTAATTAAATGAAGCAATCAAGCTGAATGAAAAGTCAATTAACCTTTAAACTGGACTGTACATCAATGTTTATTTTTGAAAATGTAATTTTGTTTATAGATTATAAACAATCTGTTGTTGTGTTCCCTAATTGGAGTGTACATAAATGAAGGTGTGTGTTGCTGAGCCAGACCTGGACATGATCTGGACTGGACCTGGTTTTAAGAATGTATGTAAGTATGAAAATGAGGCGAAATTTTTGAATGAAAGAAACTGCTGTTGTAAATGTGTCCACTAGATGTCACAATAGCAATTATTTGTATCATTGTAGATGATGCTACATATGTAAAAAATAAAATAAACCACATGATGTTAATGCACCAATCGAGGAAAATGATCAAACTACATTAATGACATCCTGTAATTTGATTTGGATATTATTTTTTTATCTTAATAAATTGAAAATTAGCACCAATGAGTTGACTGATGAACATCATCACATTTATTCATAAAGTATAAATAACGACAAATAAAGATAGAACACTATTAACCGCTACATTTAAGTGTAAAAAAAAAACAACAACATTCTGATGTGTAATTTTTCAGAATGTGCTTGTTCTATTCTTAAACAGAAACTAATTCTGAAGATGTCTTTATTTTTAAGTTATCGTGCCGTGATTTTACCAGTCTGGCCGCCTTGGGAGATAGTTCGATCTAAAATGAGTTTGACACCCCTGCTTTAAACAATCTAATTTCATTGACAACTTGGTCTGGTTAAGATAATGTCCTTTATTTAAAAAAAAGAAAAAAAAAATGTTCTTGAGACAAAAAAGGAACTAAAATAAAATAAAAACAGTTACATAAAAACTTGTAATTAATGAAAACGAGAAAAATGTACTGTTAATGGAATAGCAGTACTGTATACACGGACTGTATGCATCCCTTGTGGACTGCATTTATATACAGTAGTGGTCCCCAACCTTTTTGTATCCGCGGACCGGTTAATGAACGCTTAATGATTTGTCCTGCGGCCCGGGGGGACAAATTATTAAATTATAAAGTTGTTGTTTTTTTTTTTTTGTCATGAAAAAGGGACGTTATTGTGGTTGGTGCACTAATTGTAAGTGTATATTGTGTTTTCTATGTTGATTCAATAAATTTAAAAAAAATAATAATAATTGTTTTCTTTTTTTTTTTATATAAAAATTAATAAAAATGTCTTCTGCGGCCCGGTGGTTGGGGACCACAGATATACAGGACTGTCTCAGAAAATTAGAATATTGTGATGAAGTCCTTTATTTTCTGTAATGCAACTAAAAACAGGAACATGTCATATATTCTGGATTCATTACACAACTGAAATATTGCTAGCCTTTTATTATTTTAATATTGCTGATTATGGCATGAGGAAATATTCAAATTTTTTGAGATAGGATTTTTGAGTTTTCTTAATCTGTATGCCATAATCAGCAATATCAAAATAATAAAAGGCTTGCAATATTTCAGTTGATGTGTAATGAATCCAGAATGTATGACATACTTGCATTACAGAAAATAAAGGACTTTATCACAATCTTCTAATTTTCTGAGACAGTCCTGTATATTGTAGGAACCAGAATATTAATAACAGAAGGAAACAACCCTTTTGTGTGAATGAGTGCACTCATTCACACTAATTCACACAATGAATGAGGGAGGGATGTTTTTTTGATTGGTGCACTAAGTTGTGTTTTTGTATGTTGATTTAATAATAAAAGGTTTTTTTAATTAAAATTAACCTTCCATTAACAATGACACCTCACTCGTAATTGCCTGTCCTTTCTATGTCCACAACTGATTAAGGTCTAGGGATATTTGTGTTTGCTTACCTATAAAAAAAAATTACAAAATAAAAAGCCAAATAGTAAATAAAAAAACAAATGTTACCTCATATTGAAGGTACTGTTTCCTCCACTCAGGGGTGATGTGGGACGAAAGGTGCTCGGCGAATTTCATAGTTTCGCCAACAAGAGTTCACTTTAAGGGGAATTAGTTCCTTCTTCTGCCCGTCAACGTGCTGGCTCAACATGCGGTGCGTCAGCCGGACGCGTCCCGCTCGCTTCACTCGACTTCCTCGGCTCCGCGGTCCCGCTCAGTGCTCGTCGATCCGGTCCCGTCCCACATACTACTAACTACTTTTTTTTGCCCAGAACGGTTTGCTTTGGCAGGGATTCAGTGACCAGGGTTGTTGAGAGTGTGTCTCGGTGACTTTGTCCCGTTTGTCCCTCCGCGTGTGGGTCTGGGGACTGAGCGGTCCGCCATCAGTGACGTGTGTGCGTCATAGCGTGCGCTCTGTCAGCTGTCTGGGTTTCTACCACCCGCCGCGACTTCCGCCTCTTCAACCTTACACACTTTTCAATACAGCAACTTTAGTGTGCTGTTGATTGCAATTGTTTTATGAAAAATAAACTTGTCTCGCTGTATATAAAAATATATTTTTGAGTAATTTCGTTAGAGTGACCTTCTCGCTTCCTGTTCGCCGCTTGCTTGTCATTCAAACCGACTAATAGGCGTGGCTAACGTATATTTTTTTCTATTGGCCAATGGAGCATTAATGATAGCGACTTACTATTTTGCCTAGCAACAATTGGCCTTGAAAACATCACTGTACCTTTGCAAACTCATTATACTATTGCCTAAGTTTTATATTCATGAATGTCATTTTCTCAATATCCGACCTGTTTTTTGTGACTTTAAAAAAAGAATTAGAACTCTTCTCTAAAACAGTGGTTCTCAACCTTGTTTTAGTGATGTACTTACCCCCTGTGAACATTTTTTAAATTCAAGTACCCCCTAATCAGACCAAAGCACTTTTGGTTGAAAAAAAATAGATAAAGAAGTCAAATACAGCACTATGTCATCAGTTTCTCATTTATTAAATTGTATAACAGTGCAAAATATTGCTCATTTGTAGTGGTCTTTCTTGGACTATTTGGAAAAAAAGATACAAAAAAAACTAAAAAATTGTTGAAAAATAAACAAGTGATTTAATTATAAATAAAGATTTCTACACATAGAAGTAATCATTAACTTAAAGTGCCCTCTTTGGGGATTGTACTAGAGATCCCTCTGGATTCATGATCTTAATTCTAAACATTTCTTCACAAAAAAAAAAAATCTTTAACATCAATATTTATGGAACATGTCCACAAAAAATCTGGCTGTCAACACTGAATATTGCATTGTTGCATTTCTTTTCACAGTTTATGAACTTGTTTTGTTGAAGTTTTAGTCAATAAATATATTCATAAAGGATTTTTGAATTGTTGCTATTTTTAGAATATTTTAAAAAAATCTCACGTACCCCTTGGCATACCTTCAAGTACCCCCAGGGGTACGCGTACCCCCATTTGAGAACCACTGCGCTAAAACACTTTCTACCTCTAACAACCAAAAAGCTGGGAAAACTATGATGCTGTGTTCCAAATTGGGATTATTTACAGAGCTTGTGTGAGCCTACAGCTTTACATGTTGCTATACATTTATATATTTTGCATTCTACTTTAGTTACTTTATTTAGTTTACAAACCCCTGGCGCTGTTTTGTACTGTTTTTGTACTATTTCTGTACTTGTTTTGTTTATTATTATTTCTTGATTGTATGTAAATTTTGCATATTATAAATAAAGGTTTATAAAATACTGAGATGAGGTGGAGACTTGTCCAAGGCCTGCCGCCCAATTGTAGCTGAGATGGGCACAAGCACCCCCCGCGACTCCAAAAGGGAATAAGCGGTAGAAAATGGATGGATGTATGGGTTTATAAAATAAAATTAAAAATGACTGGTTGTTGTTGGGTTTTTTTGTATTCGTAAATGGGTTATACTTGTATAGCGCTTTTCTACCTTCAAGGTACTCAAAGCGCTTTGACACTATTACCACATTCACCCATTCACACACACATTTACACACTGATGGAGGGAGCTGCCATGCAAGGCCTTAGCCAGGACCCACCAGGAGCAAGGGTGAATTGTCTTGCTCAAGGACACAACGGACATGACGAAGTTGGTAGTGGGTGGGGATTGAACCAGGAACCCTTAGGTTGCTGTCACGGCCACTCTCTCAACTCCGCCACAACGTCCCGTGCGTTTTAATATTTTTTAATTTTTTTTTAAGTGTATTTGTACTTTTACTTGAGTTTGTTAAAAGTATCACACTTTGATACATTGGAAGTATCAAAACAAAAAACACATGTGAAACTGTCATTTAAAACATTTGTACTCACATAAACACTGAAGACCTTCAGTATATCAGTGTGTGGAAATAAGTTACGGAAGGGATTAAGCAAAGAAATCAAACAATGTACTAATATGATCCACTTCAAGAAATTCTTCAAACCTAAAGTGTTTACAAAGTATGAAAAGTACCGATGATTGCAACACACACGCACTAGGTGTGGTGAAATTACCCTCTGCATTTGACCCATCCCCTTGTTCCACCCCCTGGGAGGTGAGTGGAGCAGTGAGCAGCAGTCGTGGCCGCGCTCGGAAATCGTTTCGGTTATTTAAACCCCAATTCCAACCATTGATTGTGAGTGCCAAGCAGAGAGGTAATGGGTCCCATTTTTATAGTCATTGGTATGTCTACTTGAGTTTGTTAAAAATATCACACGTTGATACGAATAAAGACAAAAAACACATCATGAAACTGTAACTTAAAACATTTGTACGCACATACAACACTTAAACGGCGTGGCGAAGTTGGGAGAGTGGCCGTGCCAACAATCTGAGGGTTACTGGTTCAATCCCCACCTTCTACCATCCTAGTCACGTCCGTTGTGTCCTTGGGCAAGACACTTCACCCTTGCTCGTGATGGGGTCCTGGTTAGCGCCTTGCATGACAGCTCCCGCCATCAGTGTGTGAATGTATGTGTGAATGGGTGAATGTGGAAATACTGTCGAAGCGCTTTGGCCTCCTTAAAAAGGGGTAGAAAAGCGTTATAAAAGTACAACCATTTACCATTTAAAACCCTCAGTATATCAGTATGTGGAATTAAATTATGGAATGGATAAACCAAATAAATCAAACTAATACGATCCACTTCAAGAAACTTAAAGTTTTTACGAAGTAAAAAGAAGAACAATCATGATAAACATTCTGAATTTATTTCATCCATACATTAATTTTCTAGATAATCTTATGTATTTTACCATATGAAATATAACTTACTTCACTAATTATTATTTATTTATTTTGTATGGAGTATATTGTGAATAAATTAAGAACAGGAAGTGAACATAAGTTTTAGCAACTGCAATGTAAAGGAAAAGGGGTAGGATTAAATAAGCTCTGCTTCTTCCTACTCCTTTTCGAACATGTTGAATAGAGAAACTGGAAGCTCTGATGTATCCTGTTGTATGCATGCATGTTCCAAATAAACACAAACTCATCTCAACTCAACAAACTGTAGTTAATGATATCAATGACAACCACCTTGTAAAGGTTTTGAGGTCATGGTAGGTATATCATAGTTTAATGATGTATTTAGTTTTGTAAAGTTGTTTTTTTGTTAGGCAAATACAGTAAAAGTTAAATTCAATGAAAGCACGACAATAAAAGGAGCTCAGATTAATGTTTTTTCTACAGAGCTAATTATTAGGTAAAATAATGCCCCCTTTTTTTCTTTTTTCTTTTTTTGCAGCAGCTGTTACATATACTGTAATATTGTACATTATAATTGGGATTTGTTATATATGGTATATATTATATAAAAATATGACATTATACAATAATATAATATCCACCCATCCATTTCCTACCGCTTATCCCTATACTGTATATATTATATGTAAATATTACATATATGTTATATTTTATATTGCTACTATGGTACATTTTTAGTCTACTTAATACCTGCATTATCCTTTTCATTCTTAACCTTTCCATCCTTTGAAACTGAGCTACTGTGTGGAACAATTTCCCTTGTGGTTCAATAAAGTTTCTCTAAGTCTAAGTCTGCTGCCTATCTCAGCTACAATCGGGCGGAAGGCGTCGTACACCCTGGACAAGTCGCCACCTCATCGCAGGGCCAACACAGATAGACAGACAACATTCACACTCACATTCACACACTATATCAAATTTAGTGTTGCCAATCAACCTGTCCCCAATTTCACTCGTTTTCAAAACAGCGTTTGACAGACCATCATTGAATCAATAGCAGCCTCTACTGGACATAGTGCACAAGTACGGATTTCACCCCATTGGTCTTACAAGCAATATCCATCCATCCATTTTCTACCACTTATTCCCATTTTGGGGTCGTGGGGGGCACTGGCGCCTATCTCAGCTACAATCGGGCAGAAGGCGGTGTACACCATTGACAAGTCGCCACCTCATTGCAGGGCTAATAATTTTATTAATAGCCAACACCAACCCAACACATGTATTTTCTTTAAAAAGTTGATATTCTATGTTTTATTTTAATAAAAATATACAATACTTAGTAGTCTTCCCATTCAGCAGGAAGTACAACTAATTACCGTAAAGTCCGGAGAGTCAGCTAGCTTCATCTCAGTTAGCCGCAGCTAGCAACGGCGAAGCTTCGTCTTGTCAGAAAGCACACAGACTTCTTTCATCTGGCTCCGGTCTTCTGATTTATGTGGAATATGTGGAATAAAAGCGAGGACCCACTGGACTATAGCTACAGAGAGCAACGTGGAGAAAGATATTTTGCTAGCAATGTAAAGATTGAACTCCCACAGCCCCTGTTGGGCCCGACAATATGAAGTAGAAGTGAAGGCACTGGTTGGAGGTACGGGTAACCTTGACTATGAACTGGTGAGGATTTTACCCACGCGGCTGACAAAGGCTGCTTTTCTTCTATGGGATAGCTTGCCAGCTGCCATTCAGGCGGATTACGATCAGGTGAAAGAAAAATTGCAAGAGGCTTTCGGACAAAAACGTTTTCTAGACTGTTTCAGAGCAAACATCTCTGCCCGCATCCGTGCTCCCGGAGAGAGTCTGGAAGTATATGCAGCAGACATAAGCAAACTCGTTCAAGAGGCATTCCAAGGCTACGGGGATATAGCTCAGAAAGAGGAGAAATTTTGCAGATTTCTGGCTGGACTCGACCCGGCTCTGAGAGCTAAATGTCATGAGCAGGGAGCGACTGAGTTGGAGGAGGCCCTGACCATCGCTGGCCGGTGTGAGATGGCCAGAGAGGCGCTAAGGATGGACTATGTCAGCACACAGGTGCACCAGCCTCCCACAGGAAGTGGTACAGCGGCCATGGTGCACTCCATATCCGATGATGGTGGTGGTTTGTATAGGACTATAGACAGACTTACTACAGATATGCGAGAAATGAGGATGGAAATGAAACGAATGGCAGAGGAAAACACCCGACTGCAATCCAGCTACTGGAAAAATGAACAGTGAGCACCTCATCCAGTACGTGGAAGTCAGTGTCAGTGTACTTGTGGGGAGCAAGGCTGTCCGTCTCGCCCATGGGGTCAACAGAGAGGGCGTTCCCCTGACCGTGGATATGAGCAGAGAGGGCGTTCACCTGACCCTGGCTGGTGCGAGCGGCGCCCAGAAGGAGGGCTGAGAGAGAAACAGGACTATTGGGGCCCCTACAACAACCGAGCTAACTCCCTAAGTTGGCGGGGTCCAAAACCCGCTAGGAACCCCTCTAATGAGGAAACACAGAGACGGCGAGGTGTGCATTTTCTCTCCCCCAGGAGGGAAGGTGCAACATACTAGTCGGTAAAAGAGATGTAGCTGATGTTGCAGCCCAAACATCAGCTACAGAACCTATGGGCTCTATGGAGGGAGGGATGTTTATCCCCTCCATGAGTAATGCAATGACACCGGACAAGACAGAACAGCGAACCTCATATATGAGGGGAAGCATTGAAGGGACTGAAATTAACATATTGATCGATTCAGGAGCAACCGAGTCGTTTGTATGTGACAACTTCTGCAGGTCTGTTCCAGCCCTGCACAAGCGACCCTTAACGGCGGATTTTATTGCTGCACGGGCGGTGAATCCACTATGGACTGGACTCTTACTATTATGTTAGGGCCGTAGTTTGGGGACCCCTGGACTACACTGTGTACTTATCTAACAAAATAATAAACGGGAGACATTTACCATGGATTGATTAACGTGGACCCTGACTTAAACAAATTGAAAAACTTATTCGGTTCAATTGATTGATTGAAACTTTATTAGTAGATTGCACAGTACAGTACATATTCCGCACAATTGACCACTAAATGGTAAGACCCCAATAAGTTTTTCAACTTGTTTAAGTTGGGGTCCATGTTAATCAATTCATGGTGTTACCATTTAGTGGTCAGTTGTACGGAATATGTATTGTACTGTGCAGTCTACTGATAATAAAAGTCTCAAACAAAAAAAGCAGGTCCGGTAGCCACTGCTTCTTTAATGTTATCTTATATACTCAGGACTTCGTGTTGTGAGGCAGATGCACTAACCCCTCCTCCACCGTGCTGCCCAGTTTGTTACATTATTATTATTAAGCATTTAAGTCTCATCTTAAAACTCATTTGTATACTCTAGCCGGTCCGGTCCGGTGGCCATGGATGAAGTAGTGGCTGTCCAGAGTCAGGACCCAGGATGGACCGCTCGTCTGTGCATCGACTGGGGACATCTCTGCACTGCTGATCCGCCTCCGCTTGGGATGGTTTCCTGCTGGCTCCACTTTGGACGGGACTCTCGCTACAATATTGGACCCACTTTGGACTTGGTTCTCACGGTTACGATAGATCCACTATGGATTGGACTTTCACAATATCATGTTAGATCTGCTCGACATCCATTGCTTTCAGTCCCCTGGGGGGTTGCAGGGGTTTGCCCGCATATGCGGTCCTCTCCAAGGTTTCTCATAGTCGTCATTGTCGACGTCCCACTGGGTTGAGTTTTTCCTTGCCCTTATGTGGGCTCTACCAAGGATGTCGTTGTAGTTTGTGCAGCCCTTCTAGACACTTGTGATTTAGGGCTATATAAATAGAAATTGATTGATTAATTTATTGATTGATTGATTGATATTATTATTATTATTATTTTTATTATTAGTATTATTATTGTTAACGATTACAACATATGAGTTATTTTAAAATGTAAAAGTTTTTTTTAGATATTTAAATTGTATATTTTTTTGTGCGACGGGGATTTCGAAGGTAAAATAGTGTGGGACTCCCACTCCGGAGCAGCAGGTGGCGGTAAGGCGCCATTAAGCTGAGTGCCAACCGCCTTTAAACAGGAGGAAGTAGAGAAGAAGAAGTAGAGAAGAAGAGGAGGAAAAATGAACGTAATGGCGGGAGCGATGGAGAAGCTTTTCGCTGAAGTTGTTAAAGTGTGTGTCAGGTGCAGAGACTGCGAGGAAAGGTAGGATTGCTGACATTAAACACAGAAGTAACATATTTTTTACTTTTGTCCCATGCTCGCTCTTAATGAAGTGTGTTGACGTGCTGAGCAAGTTCGCTGGAGAGTTGTCCCCACAACTCACTGTTTGTACTTTAACATCAACAACTATGTTGTTCATCTTGTCGTATGCTTTGGCTTCTAGTTCACTCTTTTAGTCAATTAAAAAGGTACTATTTAAAAAAAAGGAAAGTGCTTTATGTGACTGGCACCATTTAAATTGTCCTATGGGGCGGTATATAGCTCGGTTGGTAGTGTGGCCGTGCCAGCAACTTGAGGGTTCCAGGTTCGATCCCCGCCTCTGCCATCCTAGTCACTGCCGTTGTGTCCTTGGGCAAGACACTTTTCCCACCCGCTCCCAGTGCCACCCACACTGCTTTAAATGTAACTTAGAAATTTAAAATTGCAATTTAGTAAACTAAAAAGGCTGTATTGGCATGTGTTGCAATGTTAATATTTCATCATTGATATATAAACTATCGGACTGCGTTGTCGGTAGTTGTGGGTTTCAGTAGGCCTTTAATGTTTGTATTGAACAGTTTCACAAAAAGTTTACTTGATCCTTTAAAGAGCGACTTAAAAAAATAAGTATATTTAAAAAGCGCTTTTCTCTGAAGTAATGTAAAGTATCAAAGATCGTCACACACACACTAGGTGTGGTGAAATTTGTTCTCTGCATTTGACCCATCCCCTTATTCACCTCCTGGGAGGTGAGGGGAGCAGTGAGCAGCAGCGGTTATGCGCCCGGGAATCATTTTGGTGACTTAACCCCCAATTCCAAGCCTTGATGCTGAGTGCCAAGCAGGTAATGTGTCCCATTTTTATAGTCTTTGGTATGACTCGCCCGAGGTTTGAACTCACAACCTACCCATCTCAAGGCGGACACTCTAACCACTAGGTCACTGAGTAGGGGACTCAAAGCGCTTTTACATAGTGAAAGCCAATATCTAAGTGACATTTAAAGCAGTGTGGGTGGCACTGGGAAAAGGTGGGTAAAGTGTCTTGCCCAAGGCAGTAACTAGGATGGCGGGAGCGGGGATCGAACCTGGAACCCTCAAGTTGCTGGCACGGCCACTCTAACAACCAAACTATACCGCATCAGATACCACATCAGGGCAAGAAAAAAACTCAACCCAATGGGAACAACGTGAAACCCTGGGAGGGACTGCAGAAGTGGGGTGTACTGCCCCTTAGGTGACCCAGTGGATACGGTTAATAATGTGAGAGTCCAGTCCATAGTGCCACCAGCAGGAGATCTTGACTGGAGAGAAGTTAGCAACGCAGAGACGTCACCAACCGATGCACAGAGGAGTGATCCATCTTAGGTCCCATCTTGGAACAGCTAGCGCGACCTCTGTCGTCACCTGATAACCTCTCCATGTAGAAGAGGGGGCCCGAGCTGAAAAGAGAGACGGCAGATCAACTGGTCTAAACAGGGGGTCTATTTAATAGCTAGAGCAGGGGTCACCAACCTTTTTGAAACCAAGAGCTATTCTTGGGTACTGATTAATGCAAAGGGCTACTAGTTTGATACACACTTAAATTGTATTTCTGTCCGTCATTCCGTCGTACATTTTTTTTCCTTATACGGAAGGTTTTTGTTAGAGAAAAAATTATGAAAAAAACACATTGAACGGTTTAAAAGAGGAGAAAACACGAAAAAAATGAAAATAAAATCTTGAAACAGTTTATCTTCAATTTTGACTCTTTAAAATTCAAAATTCTACCAAAAAAAAAGAAGAGAAAAACTAGCTAATTCGAATCTTTTTGAAACAATTAAAAAAATAATTTATGAAACATCTTTAGTAATTTTTTCTGATTAAGATTAATTTTAGAATTTTGATGACATGTTTTGAATAGGTTAAAATCCAATCTGCACTTTATTAGAATATATAACAAATTGGACCAAGCTATATTTCTAACAAAGACAAATCATTATTTCTTCTAGATTTTCCAGAACAAAATTTTTTTTTAATAAATTCAAAAGACTTTGAAATAAGATTTAAATTTGGTTCTACAGATTTTCTAGATTTGCCAGAATAAATATTTTTGAATTTTAATAATAAATTTGAAGAAATATTTCACAAATATTCTTCGTCGAAAAAACAGAAGCTAAAATGAAGAATTAAATTAAAATGTATTTATTATTCTTTACAAAAAAAAATACTTTAACATTGATTTAAATTGTCAGGAAAGAAGAGGAAGGAATTTAACGGTGTGGCGCAGTGGAAGAATGGCCGTGCGCAACCCGAGGGTCCCTGGTTCAATCCCCACCTAGTACCAACCTTGTCACAGCCCCATCCATCAGTGTGTGAATGTGTGTGTGAATGGGTAAATGTGGACGTAGTGTCAAAGCGCTTTGAGTACCTTGAAGGTAGAAAAGCGCTATACAAGTACAACCCATTTATTTATTTATTTAAAAGGTATATGTGTTTAAAAATCCTAAAATCATTTTTAAGGTTGTATTTTTCTCTAAAATTGTCTTTCTGAAAGTTACAAAAAGCAAAGTAAAAAAATAAATGAATTTATTTAAACAAGTGAAAACCAAGTCTGTAAAATATTTTCTTCGATTTTCAAATTCTATTTGAGTTTTGTTTCTCTTAAAATTAAAAATGTCGAGCAAAGCGAGACCAGTTTGCTAGTAAATAAATAAAATGTAGAAAATAGAGGCAGCTCACTGGTAAGTGCTGCTATTTGAGCTATTTTTACAACAGGCCAGCGGGCGACTCATCTGGTCCTTACGGGCGACCTGGTGCCCGCGGGCATCGCGTTGGTTACCCCTGGGCTAGAGTATACAAATGAATTTTAAGATGGGACTTAAATGCTTCTACTAAGGTAGCATCTCTAACTGCTACTGCTAGAACATTCCAGAGTACTGGAGCCCGAACAGAAAACGCTCTAAAGCCGGCAGACTTTTCTGGTGGGCTCTGGGAATCACTAATAAGTCAGAGTTCTTTGAACGCACATTTCTGTCCGGGACATATGGTACAATACAATCAGCAAGATAGGATTGAGCGAGACCCTTTAGTATTTTATACCTAAGTAGTAAAACTTTTTAAAGTTGCATCATAAGTGCAAAGGAAGCCAGTGCAGGTGTAATATGATCAATAAATACAGTCTATCTTTTTTTTTTTGTCCTGTCCAGCTTCTCAGGCAAATCATATAGTTGATTTAGTCGCCCAAATCGGCTGTTCAGATTTACTTTACAAAAGAGAAGTGTAGGATGCTTCTTTGTATTTATATTATCATTTGGTGCAGCCGGGGCGGAGCAGAAGGGAATAGAAAGAGAAAAAAAGGAAGATATTGGGAGAAATTGTGGGGGTAAGAGGGGGAATAGACAGAGAGACAACAACAGCAAACACAACAATAACAACACCAGCACATACGATATGTACAAATATGATTGTAAAAGTGATAGCAAAGAAGCAGTTAGCGAAATAAATAATAATATAGAAATGACAATGAGCCTTTTTACACTACAACTGGAGCAATACAAATAGAAATAGAAAAAGCGCTATTGATCATGAATAATACCAATAGTTTACCTCTATTATTAACAATACAGTTGTTCAAATGCAACAATACGTATACATAATGATAACTAGAGAGAAAAAAAAAGGAATACCGAAAGATGGAGGAGAATAGAGAGAGGCAAGCTATATTAATCTTGTAGATTGTTATAGTAACAATGGGTTAAGCTTTGTCAGTGTGCCATGTGTTACCCAGTTTCCCCAAGGGCAACAACGTTAAAGGCCTACTGAAACCCACTACTACCGACCACACAGTCTGATAGTTTATACATCATTGACGAAATATTAACATTGCAACACATGCCAATACGGCCGGTTTAGTTTACTTAATTGCAATTTTTAATTTCCCGCGGAGTTTATTGTTGAAAACGTCGCGGAATGGTGACGCGTGCGCGTGACGTCACGGACTCTCAGGAAATATTAGCGCAGCACTATTTGCGGCTAAAAGTCGTCTCTTTTCATCGCGCAATTAAACAGTATTCTGGACATCTGTGTTGCTGAATCTTTTGCAGTTTGTTCAACTAATAATGGAGAAGTCAAAGTAGAAAGATGGAGTTGGGAAGCTTTAGCCTTTAGCCACACAAACACACAGTGATTCCTTGTTTAAAATTCCCGGAGGTGAAACTTTACTATGGATCAGAGCGGTCAAGCGAACATGGATCCCGACCAAATGTCAACCAGCAGTTTTCCGTGAGAAAATTGTGGTAAAAAGTCACCTCTTACCAGAGATCAGCTGAGCTTGCGCCGTCCATGCAGCTGCCGTCGACTTCCCTCAGAGACTGGCGTCAAGACACCCGTGAAAAACCTCTCCGACTATCAGGTACTATTTAATCTCACTAAAACACTAGCAACACAATAGAACGATAAGGGATTTCCCAGAATTATCCTAGTAAATGGGTCTAAAAACACCTGAATCCGTCCCAATGCAATTGCGTTTTTTTTTTTTACTTTATTTTATTTATTTATTTTTTTCTAGTCCTTCGCTATCAATATCATCATCCACAAATCTTTCATCCTCGCTCAAATTAATGGGGAAATTGTCGTTTTCGCGGTCCGAATAGGTCTTGCTGCTGGACGCTCCCATTAAAAACAATGTGAGGACGTGAGGAGCCCTCACCCTTGTAAAGTCATCGTCTGCGACTTCCGGTAAAGGAAAAGCTTTTTTATCAGCACCAAAAGTTGCAAACTTTATCGTCGATGTTCTCTACTAAATCCTTTCAGCAAAAATATGGCAATATCGTGAAAAGATCAAGTATGACACATAGAATGGACCTGCTATCCCCGTTTAAATAAAATCTAATTTCAGTAGGCCTTTAATGTATGTTTGATGAAACGTGATTATATGCATGAGTGTATGTATGTATATGTACAGTATGTGTATATGAATGTTTATACAGTAAATGTATTTGTAGAGTATGTGTATATGTATGTTTGTACAGTGAGTGTATATGCACAGTATTTGTATGTTTGTACGGTGAATGTACGTGTAGATGGACGAACTTGGAGTATGTAGGTATGTACTGTATTTGTGGGAGCGTAGGTACCTATGTATGTTTGTATGTATGAATCATGGTGTGTGAGTATATGTGTGTTTGTATGTACAATATATTTGACTCCCAGTGTGCGTGGGAGCCAGTCTATCTTTAATGACATGTATGGAGTGGGTTCAATTTCGTTATTATACTGTTTCTACCGTCTTATTCTTCATGTTATGCATTCTTCTTGCAGAAAAGCAGAGCTCCGCATCTCCGTTGAGCTTCAGAAAGGGCAAAGTCCAGTACACAAACGAGTGAGTATGGAATCTTGTAGAAAAACAACTTTGTGTGGTGAAGGTCTTGAACAACAGCCTTCGAAGATGTTCACCGTATCACTACTACAAAGAAAGTACAGGACTCACAGAGCATGGTGGAATAAGGCTGCAACAATGGACCACAGGCCAAATAGCGATTTTTAACCCCATAGGACTGCAATCTATTTGCGGAGTCGGTGGTATACAGGGGGAAGATGATGCAAAGATGTATTTGTTGAATTTGTATAACTGACCAGGTCATATTTGGAAGATATGACTACAAAAGATTAAAATTAAACCAATGTGTTTAGAACTATAAATGAGTTTTCTAGTATTGCTGGATGCAGAGTCTGGGTGAGGCTGGGCCGCAAGGAAAGATTTCTTTAAAAAAAATCTTTTTAAATGTCTTTATTTTTATTTTCAACACAAATGAAATCAAAATATAAATGAACAACATGAGAATTAAGAAATGTGAGGTAATGCAAATTAAATACTAAAAAAAAACAAATATCGGTTTGAATTGGTCCAGGTTATTGGGGACTGTTATTACTGACGGACAGATGTCGCGGTGTGACTGCAGCCAGGCACGTTAGAAAACCCTCGTCTCCATGGCAACGTCTCTGTCGCTTTTACTCATTTGCCGCTTTTCCACTAACACAGGTGTAGGCAACCCAGAAAGCTGAAAGAGCCATTTTGGACCCAAATAACACAATGCTGTCAAGTGCCTTTCATATAAAACTCACAGGCTGCACTAACATTAGACTTTCATATTAATGTGGGAGCCGCAAAATAATGCCCACGGGCCAACTGCGGCCCGTGGGCTGCGTGTTTTAGATCCCTGTATTAAATGAACTGCGATGGCAAGGTGTAGTGATTGTCTTTTCTCTTTTTTAAAGCTTTTATTGACAAGTGTTTTTCGTTTTTATTATAAGTGTTTATGAACTCTTAGCTCAACCAATCAAAAATGGATATGCTTATTTTACCGCTTCGTGGGTTGTTTTAAACTTGCTGTTTGTCTGCCATGGTGGCAATGCAGTGCAGCAAATGAGAACCATGAGTTAAGTCCTGTATATTGTTATCTTTTTAATAAGTTCCTACAGACACAACATGTCTCTGAGCTTTGGAGACATAATGTGGTAGTTCCTGTCCCCAAAACCAACACACCAAAAATGTTGAATGATTTTAGACCAGTGGCTTTGACGTCCATTGTTATGAAGATATTCGAAAAGATGGTCAGGACTGAGATTTTAAAACAAACTCAAACAGAATTAGATCCTCTGCAGTTTGCATATTGATGAGCCCACAGAGGGGTGGAGGATGCCACTGTAACTCTTTTAAATATGCTTTTAAAAACATTTGGACACAAATGGTACTATTTTCTGATCTTGGAAATGTTTATGATGCTTTTTCTGTGGTAGGTCTTTGAACCGCTTATCTAAAATGTTAATTTCTCTCTATGTTTAAATGGATGTCCTGATCTTGCTGGCTGCAAAACAAGTTTACCTTCGGGTACTAATACAGTAAACTAACCTAAGAAAAGTAAACAAACCTCCAATCGATATTCATAGTTACGTATCGCATCGAAGAATCAATGGCACACCCCTATTACAATAAGATTAAGTAAGATCTGCTTCTTCACACTCCTTTTTGGACATGTTGGATTCTGTAAATGTAATCCTGTGATGTTCCTTAATGTAACTTGTTAATAAGCATGTCCCAAAATAAACATAGCATATTGTACTGTATCTTACCTGACGGTCAACTCTTCTCTCTGCTCTTTGCGTCCATCAGGATCTTGTCGTGAAGTTGACGGATGACGTGGATCCATGTTTTCTCTACAGCCTCAACATATCAGAGGAAGATTTTCAAAGGTTTGTGTCAGAAGTCGTTCATTCCGTTAATAAACGTGTTGCCTTTTTTGACTTTTTGACTTTCGTCTAATTGCACAGTTTAAAACTGCAGCACAGAATTCGGTTGGAATTCACATCCTTTCCCGACATGCTCATTGAGTATTTTAATGAATGTCGGTCCGAGCAGAAGTCCAGCCATCCCAGGTAGGAATGTAAATAAATAAAGGTGTACTTGTCAGGTATCCACCTCCTCCTAACGTGAATTTAGGATGCATGCGGTTAATGACTTATTGTTAAAATACACAGCAAGCACAATAAATTCCGACATGTTTGTTGGGTTTTTGGGCTGCAGGTTCCAGCTGCTTCTTTCTTGTGACTCTGCCTCGCTGGAAGGCCCCGCCAGCTTCAGTGTGGTGGAGAGATGTTCCTACCAAGACATAGACCACCTGATCCTGAGGCTCAAGCCAGGCTCAGACAAAGAAGTCAATGAGTACCTGGCTGCCTCTCTGGCATCTCTCAAGGTTTGCGTGCTCCAAAACTGATGCGTATACAAATATACAGTAGTACCTCAACTTACAAGTTTAGTTGGTTCTGTGGCGGAGCTCTCAACTCAAAACACTTGTATCTTAACCCAGCGTCAGCCATTGACATAAATTAAAATAGAGTATTTAATTGGAAAGGCACAACGTGATTTGCGTTCGACATATGTGAAAAGCAGTGTGGTTAAAAGGTCAGAATCGGGTAAAAAAAAATGGCGCATCATTTTGAGAATTTTGGGCATTGTTAAACAATGAATATGCCCATTCATTTGAATGGGAATTTCTTGGAAATTTGGGAATTTCAGGATAAACGGGTATTTTTGAAATGATAAATAATACAACAATTGTCCTGGATGATATGATGAATGGGTTGATGTTGGGATTTTTCAAAACGGTTGATAAATGTTGACGTAGTAACAGTTCAAATTTGAATGAGTATTTCAGGAAAATCGGGAATTTGTATGTAAAGAAAAACTGTAGTTTTGTTGTCCCAATTAGGAAGGAAGTTTTGAAGGATGAATGGTCAAAAACGGTTGAAAAATGTGTACTGTGAAAACTTTCCAGGAAGAGGTAAAAATAAGGCTTTGGAAAACCGGGCAATCCTGGAATTTTTTTTTAACTTCGTAGCTGTAGTTTGATTGTCCAAAAGTCAGTGGAGTGTGTGGATCGTTGGACGGTTGAAATCGGCTGAGAAATGTGGAAATTGTGCAAGTATGAAAAATGGCCCATTCATTTTCCATGAGAAAAATGACCAGGAAAACCGGGAATTCTGGGTAATCAATAAGGGTGTGGGGAAAAAATTGATTCAAATTTGAATCACGATTCTCACGTGTGATTCAGAATTGTTTCTCATTTTTAAAAACTCGATTTTAAATGTATTTATTCATTTATTTATTTTAATCAATCCAACGAAACAATACACAGCAATACCATAACAATGCAATCCAATTCCAAAACCAAACCTGATCCAGCAACACTCAGAACTGCAATAAACAGAGCAATTGAGAGGGGACACAAACACGACACAGAACAAACCAAAAGTACTGAAACAAAAATGAATGTTATCAACAACAGTATCAATATTAGTTATAATTTCAGCATAGCAGTGATTAGAAATCCCTCATTGACATTATCATTAGACATTTATAAAAAATTTAAAAAAAGAATAGTGTCACAGTGGCTTACACTTGCATCACATCTCATAAGCTTGACAACACACTGTGTCCAATGTTTTCACAAAGATAAAATAAGTCATATTTTTGGTTCGTTTAATAGTTAAAACAAAATTACATTATTGCAATCGGTTGATAAAACATTGTCCTTTACAATTATAAAAGCTTTTTTTTTTTTTTGAAAAAATCTACTCTGCTTGCCTGTCAGCAGACTGGGGTAGTTCCTGCTGAAATCCTATGTATTGAATGAATACAGAATCCTTTTGAATCGGAAAATTATCGTTTTTAAATCGAGAATCGCATTGAATCGAAAAAATCGATTTATAATTGAATCGTGACCCCAAGAATCGATATTGAATCGAATCGTGGGACACCCAACGATTCGCATCCCTAGTAATCAACGATATTTTTTTCCAAGTTTTTTTGGGCAGTTCACGTTTGCTGGTCGAGCCGAACGTTTCGATACTCGAATGGTTCCGATCGGATGCAAACTGTGTGCTGTGGAGCGTGCCAAAGTGCTTGTCATTCTCACAAAAAGTATTAAAACAAGCAAACTAGGAACATGTAAAAAATTATATTACAGTAATTTATTAGACAGGAACAAACATCATATTAGAGCAACATGGGGCATCCTGAATAGTATTATAAAAAACGGCAATAAGAAAGATTACCCTCAAAACTTTATAGACCAAATCATAAAAAATGACAATATGAACAAAGTGGTGGAACACATTAATGACTTCTCTGTAAATATACGAACCTATTTAGAGCTAAGGATTTGAAAAACCGGGTGAGTTAACTACCAAAATGACCCAATAAATAGAAATGTTCCTAAATAATATGACAAAAAAGAAAATATTCAAAATTGTAAAGAAATGTAAGTCTAAGACTTCAAAAGATTGTCACGGATGAAATATGAAAGTAATAAAATGGGTTGTTGAAGGAGTTTTTGAACCTTTAACGAATGGCTATAAAGAACAAGGGAACAACATATATGTTAGTAATTGCTATGAAGTACAAAAGGGTTAGGATTCGGGTTGCAAAGGGGTGGAAAGATTCCGGTAAATTTCTGGAAATTTACCACGGGAAGTTAAGCTCGGGAAGTTTAGAAATTTTGACCATTTTTTCATTATTCAATGTTGGACACCGTTCATCTTATTCTGTAGAATAAGATAAGAAGCTTGTAAAAGACTAATGCAATGCCACACACAGATATACATAGTGACCTAAACAATTGGAATAGTTTTTAAAAATATTTGACTGATGGACAAATTAATAGACATAGGCTAGATGAATAAATGAAGAGTCAATCAGCATGCTAAATCTAACTATAAGGTACATTCTTGTATGACAACAGAATGGCTAGCAGAACAGAAGGCGGAGGAAACTACACCTTTTCATTTACTATTTGCTACTTGAACTTTACACATCACAAAAAAGGTCAATTCGGATCGCTAACGTTGTTGGCATAAATGAATGGGATTTAACATAGAGAAAATGAGCATCACGGCTAACGGAGAAACATTTTGGGTTCATTAGGAGACTGTGGTGGTACATAAACCTAGCTAGCTAGATATATTGGCCCCAAAATCATTGAACAAGTACAGGAACAGCTAGCTAGCTTGAGTGGAAGTCTGCTGGAGTAGTCTATAGTCATACAGTAACAAGCAATTACACTTCTATTACACTTAAATACCATACATCAAATATATTTACCACATTAATATCATCAACACTTACCAGTCCTTGGACTCAAATACTAGTGTGGCCTCAATAGCCCTGCTGTAGAGTGTAACATGCTGGGAATGATCTGTGCATGTGATGGAGGAATACACTGTGCAGGGTTGAAATTATACTGAATTTTCATTAAATCAGGTTGTTTTAGCTAATAATCATGCTGCAAAATCCAGCATGTTGCATTCAATGTTCATTCCCGTTAATTCCCATGGAAAGTGTCCAACTTTGAATATTTCCGTAATTTTGCAACCCGAGGTAGGATTATATAAACTTTGCTTCTTCCTACTCCTTTTTGGAAATGTAAATAAAGAAAAAAGTATATGATGTATTATATTGAAACTGTATACATGTTCAAAATAAACTTCAGCCAAACTAAACAATGAGTCATGTCAACCTCTAGCTATAAACTATTTTGTTTGCCTCTATGTTAGACCAACTCATGGCGGGTGTGCTTGTATCTCAAATGTTTGCTTGCAACACAATTAACCAAGAGACAGCTCTTTTCTCAAAACAAAACACACACGGGGTTGTCTTCAAGCGGCTTTTTGTCAAACTTCCAATGTATTTTATATCCTGCCTCTTACGGCTTTGTTCACGTAATGACGTCCATACGTAGAACATGCACACACATTAGCTGTAGGTGTCGTTAGCCAATAACAGCAATGTGAATAGCTAGTGTTCGCTGTCATTGGACGTGTACTGTGTGCACGCGTCCCCTGTGTGTATGTGGTGACGAGACCGGGTGAGTGACAGCCGTGAACACCAATCATCAATCCGGACGAGAGCATTTTTTATTACATAAATGTTGTCATTTTGAAAAATAGACAACTGTCAAACAAATGTGTATTGTATCTGTATTGTACGTGCTATCAATAAAATTACAGCATTGTAAGGGTCTGCCTTTATTAGGAAACTACCCACACACAAAGGAATCAGCTAAATTAAAGGTGCAAGCAGTGATGGACGGGACCGCTTTGGCTGCTGCCCCCGTGACCCAAGCCCAGATAAGCGGTTACATACTGGGAGATTTAGGGAAATAAAAACAAAACGTCTAGCTCTCTGTGTGACCGCACGGCGGCCATCTTAGAAATATTTTCAGTGCAGCGGTTCTTTGAAGGCTAATAAAATCAAAACTGGACCATTCATTGTCTTTACCGTTGCATCAAAAGTGCAGTTTCGCCACAACAGTCAGGCCCCATATGAGAATACCAAAAATAAAGACTCGACATACAAAGAAATTCAATCGGAGCAGAAACATAGGAGGAAACGGGATTAAAACCCGATGCTAACTGCCCATTGAAAATACATGGGTACGGCTAGTAGCTACCATTAGCAAACAGATAGACTTACCAACTCGGTGTAATATCTTAACATCGACACACTCTCTCGTCGCAACTCGGCCCTGATGGTCGGCACTTATATGTTTACAATTAGTTGTAAAATGTTGGACGGTTTTTTTAACGATATGCAGGCAAAGGCCAACTTTAAAACATACTGGCTTAGCTACAGCACCTGGCAGCCATCTTGGTATAGACGATCACAGCCACTCCCTCACAAATGTCGGTGCGTGCGCAACAGCAGCAGACTGTACGGAAAAAAACGGGGGAAAAAAACTCCCTCACTGTGTCTGCGCACGGCGGCCATCTCTGAAATGGTTGTTAGCGCAGCGGTTCTTTGAAGGCTGATAAAATCAAAACCGTAGCAGTAATAAAATCTCTTTCATCAACTTTTAATCAGAACTGTTCAGTCTCTCGCTTGTGGTAGTTTGAAGCCGACACGACAAACGCGCTCAGAGTAGATAATGTTTGAAAAAAGGTGACCGGTTTTTACAAAACTTTTGTTTTGAAGGGGGAATTGCAAGCTTCTGTCTATTTTTGCTGAAGGATGTCATTGTATGAAATCTAGGTTTAAGTGAGACCTTTATAGAGGTTTTTGTTTCATGTCGCTACGACATTCCTATTGGATGTTACAGGCAGTTTTGTCTATGTTTTCTTCCTAGGGGGTGCTAGAGCACAATTTTTAGTTTTGGGGTTAGGGTTTTTGATTAAATCGCAATGTTCGCCAGTCCTGATGTATGTGTCAAATTTGGTGAGTTTTAAAGCATGTTAAGGGGGTCAAATTACATCTCAAAGCTGCGGAATAATAATAATAAAGAAAGAATAAAACGGCAGAAATTCAATAGGGTCCTTAGTCCCAAAGGGACACTCGGTATAATAATAACAAAGAAAGAATAAAAAGCTAGAAATTCAATAGGGTCCTCTGTCCCAAAGGGACATTCGGTCCCTAAAAAGACAGTCAGCAGCAACAAAGCTTGTCTAAAACCGACCTAAAAGATGTTTTTACAATAATGAACTAAATAACGTGGACATGACTTCTCTGTTTCAGTTGGAAAAACAAGGCCTGGAGATGAAACTCCAAAGAACTGAAGAGGATCTGTCCAGGCAGCTGAAATATGCCCAGCAGGTGTTTGTTTATGACAAATTATTAACACAGTTCTTTCATTGGGTATTCCTATAGCCTGTGTGGCCCTGTAATAATAATTTCATTATTAATGATATTAAAAATCACACTCATTTGCCTTGTCGCCTGTAACACAAAGCTGAGATGTTTTATTCAGATAGTTTAGCACACTGTTTTTCAACCACTGTGCCGCGGCACACTAGTGTGCCATGAGATACAGTCTGGTGTGCCGTGAGAGATTATGTAATTTTACCTATTAGAGTTAAAAATATTTTTTGCAAAACGGTAATTATAATCCCCAAAAATGTGCCGTTGTTGAGTGTGTGTACTGTCTGGAGATCAGCAGACTTACCACGTTATAGTCTTCCATATCAGTAGGTGGAAGCAGATAGCTAAATGCTTTGTAGATGTCGGAAACGGCGGGAGGCAGTGTGAAGGTAAAAAGGTATCTAATGCTTAAAGCAAAAATAAACAAAAGGTGAGTACCCCTAAGAAAAGGCACTGAAGCTTAGGGAAGGCTATGCAGAACCAAACTAAAACTGAACTGGCTACAAAGTCAACAAAAACAGAATGCTGGACGACAGCAAAGTCTTACTGTGGAGCAGAGACGGCGTCTACAATGTACATCTTAACATGACATGACAATCAACAATATCCCTACAAAGAAGGATTAAAAACAACTGAAATATTCTTGATTGCCTAAACAAAGCAGGTGTGGAAAATAGTGGTCAAGGAAGACATGAAACTCCTACAGGAAAATACCAAATAAAGAGAAAAAGAGTGCAAGACAAGAAGTAAAACACTACATATAGGAAAAGAGCAAAAAAGTGCAAATAAGTCAGGGTGTGATCTGACAGGTGGTGACAGTACACCTACTTTGAGACAAGAGCTATAGTCATGCATGCTTGCTTATGCTTTAAAGTCATATCTTACAATTGTGACAACAACTTTTTATTGTCAACTGAGTTTTGTTTTATAATAATTTCTGCTGGTGGTGTGACTCTGCATTTCTTTCAATGAAAAAAATGTGCCTTGGCTCGAAAAATTTTGAAAAACACTGCTTTAGCACATACGGACATACAATCCATTAGTTTTATCATATTTAATGTACAAAATGCATCAAAGTTTAAGTCGTTTTTGTGTTGATTTTACAAATGTCCATCAGAGTCTGTCAGACAAGACCAAAGAGATGGACGAGCTGCGTTCGGAATGGAATCTTCAGACCATCTTGCTGTCCAGCCGTCACTCGGAGCAGCTGCAGTTCGAGAAGGAGAAGGTGGCGGAGGTAAGACCACTGCCACCTCTCAAAACGCCTGAGGAGTGACGAAGCGTGAGTTTTCCTGCAGATACAGAACCGACTTGACAAGCAGGAGCAGGAGCTGACCCACAAGCTGGAGAGCGATCACCAGAGGAGCAGCCAGCAGTTTCAAACACGCCTGGCAGAACTGGAGAAATCCTGCCAGGACCTGATGCAGAAGAGGTACAAAAACGAGTCGGCCATCAACGACCTCAAAAGCAAGCTGGCGGGTGCCAAGGCGGTAAGGACTACAATAATGGCGCATGCTCTTCTGTTCTTTGTGATCACTGCAACTTTCACAATTTTCAGTAGAGCGCAGACTTCAGAGTGTGTTGGTAGTTTTTTAAAATGCAGGTGTAGCACTGAAATGTACAAACCCTGTTTCCATATGAGTTGGAAAATTGTGTTAGATGTAAATATAAACGGAATACAAGGATTTGCAAATCATTTTCAACCCATATTCAGTTGAATATGCTACAAAGACAACATTTGATGTTCAAACTCTTTTTGCAAATAATCATTAACTTTAGAATTTGATGCCAGCAAAACGTAACAAAGAAGTTGGCAAAGGTGGCAATAAATACTGATAAAGTTGAGGAATGCTCATCAAACACTTATTTGGAACATCCCACAGGTGTGCATGCTAATTGGGAACAGGTGGGTGCCATGATTGGGTATAAAAACAGCTTCCCAAAAAATGCTCATTCTTTCACAACAAAGGATGGGGCGAGGTACACCCCTTTGTCCACAACTGCGTGAGCAAATAGTCAAACAGTTTAAGAACAACATTTCTCAAAGTGCAATTGCAAGAAATTTAGGGATTTCAACATCTACGGTCAATAATATCATCAAAAGGTTCAGAGAATCTGGAGAAATCACTCCACGTAAGCGGCATGGCTGGAAACCAACATTGAATGACCGTGACCTTCGATCCCTCAGACGGCACTGTATCAAAAACTGACATCAATCTCTAAAGGATATCATCACATGGGTTCAGGAACACTTCAGAAAACCACTGTCACTAAATACAGTTTGTCGCTACATCTGTAAGTGCAAGTTAAAGCTCTACTATGCAAAGCAAAAGCCATTTATCAACAACATCCAGAAACGCCGCCGGCTTCTCTGGGCCCGAGATCATCTAAGATGGACTGATGCAAAGTGGAAAAGTGTTCTGTGGTCTGACGAGTCCACATTTCAAATTGTTTTTGGAAATATTCGACATTGTGTCATCCGGACCAAAGGGGAAGCGAACCCTCCAGACTGTTATCGATGCAAATTTCAAAAGCCAGCATCTGCGATGGTATGGGGGTGCATTAGTGCCCAAGGCATTGGTAACTTACGCATCTGTGAAGGCGCCATTAATGCTGAAAGGTACATACAGGTTTTGGAACAACATATGCTGCCATCTAAGCGCCGTTTTTTTCAAGGACGCGCCTGCTTATTTCAGCAAGACAATGCCAGCCACATTCAGCACGTGTTACAACAGCGTGGCTTCGTAAAAAAAGAGTGCGGGTACTTTCCTGGCCCGCCTGCAGTTCAGACCTGTCTCCCATGGAAAATGTGTGGCGCATTATGAAGTGTAAAATACGACAGCGGAGACCCCGACTGAAGCTCTACATAAAACAAGAATGGGAAAGAATTCCACTTTCAAAGCTCCAACAATTAGTTTCCTCAGTTCCCAAACATTTATTGAGTGTTGTTAAAAGAAAAGGTGATGTAACACAGTGGTAAACATGCCCTTTCTCAACTACTTTGGCACGTGTTGCAGCCATGAAATTCTAAGTTAATTATTTGCAAAAAAAAAAAAAATGTGTTTATGAATTTGAACATCAAATATCTTGTCTTTGTAGTGCATTTAATTAAATATGGGTTGAAAAGGATTTGCAAATCATTGTATTACGTTTATATTTACATCTAACACAATTTAGGGCTTCACGGTGGCAGAGGGGTTAGTGTGTCTGCCTCACAATACAAAGGTCCTGAGTAGTCAGGGTTCAATCACGATCTTTCTGTGTGGAGTTTGCATGTCCTCCCCGTGAATGCGTGGGTTCCCTCCCGGCTCCAAAGACATGCACCTGGGTATAGGTTGATTGGCAACACTAAATGGGCCCTAGTGTGTGAATGTGAGTGTGAATGTTGTCTGTCTATCTGTGTTGGCCCTGCGATGAGGTGGCGACTTGTCCAGGGTGTACCCTGCCTTCCGCCCGATTGTAGCTGAGATAGGCACCAGCGACCCCAAAGATTAGATTAGATAGATTAGATAGTACTTTATTTATTCCGTCAGGAGAGTTCCTTCAGGAAAATTAAAATTTTCAGCACAATCCCATTCAAGTTTAGACAAACATTACAGGGAGACAGAACAGGATCGCTGACGGGTCTGCCAACTTCCAGCGCCCCTTACAAAAAAGATGAGATAAAGGTAAACAAAGAGGGGGGGATGGGAGAAAAAAATAGAAGATTAAAATAAAATAAAAAAATCGGTCTTAGCCTGGGCCCTGGAGAGGAGGTGCAGACTGAGGCCAAGGGGAAAAAAAAAAAAAACTCACAGCCATAGTACACATCCCTCTTCCATGTGTGTAAGAGGCAAACATCAAAGAACACAGAGGACATTAAAGCAGCAGATACAACCAGACACATATCCACTGTGGTGCCCTCTGTGGTGTTCCACGCCATCGTCCGCTGGGGTGGAGGAAGCATGGCCAGAGACAGAAGCAGACCCAACGAAGCAACCAAGACAGCCGACTCCACTCTCTGCCAATGTCCAGTCCGCATGGATGAGCGAGGATACGTCCAAGGTGACTGAGATGTCCGAAACCTGCTCACCCAGCCAAGACACCGCGAAGCCTCTCCGTCCCAGCGCTCAGTGCTAGCTCCGCAGCCCTGTCCCCTCATCCGCACCTCCTCCAGTCACTCCAAACTCTGCAGCCCTGTCCCCTCATCCGCATCTCCTCCAGTCCCTCCAAACCGACTCCGGTGTGGCAGAGACCCAGCAGCTGGTCTCCATGGCCAAAAGGCTCCCAGGAGGCAGATCCAGAAGTCCACAGAAAAAGCACCACAGAGGTCACGAAAGTGGTACCCCTTGTCACGCAGTCCCAAAGGGTCCCGGACCAAAAGGCAACAAAATATAATAAGACATGAAAACAAGAGGGAAACACAAAAGGATGACACAAGAGCACAGAGCTCCTGCCAACAGCAGCCACTACAGCAGCGCCATCTTGGAAAAAAAAAAAGGGAATAAGCGGTAGAAAATGGATGGATGTATTCCGTTTATATTTACATTTAACACAATTTCCCAACTCATATGGAAACGGGGTTTGTAACTGCATGGAACAGCACTGTGGAGTCTCTAAAATAAAATCAGGGTTTAAGGTACAAGATTGCCCATCAATATTTTTTATTTAGTGAGGTTATAATTTTTTACCACTTTCGAATACCGCAAACTGGTCTATTTGAAAAACTGTGAGGTTACAAATGGTGATTTGGTAATCAGGGAGGTACGTTTTGCGCAGGATTGTCTGCACCTTAAGCAGCAGGTGGCGCCCCTGGAGAAGGAGATCCACTCTCTCGGCACAAGCCTCCACGAGAAGGAGCGTCTGGCCAACCAGCTCCAGAAGAGGGTGGCCGTGCTGGAGCAAGACATTAAGACCAAGGAGCAGCTGGTGCTCCATACCAATGAGGTGCTGGAAGCCATCAAGCAGCAGAAGGCAAGTACTCGCATCATTATTCATTTATCCAGAAACAATGGGAAAATTGAGAAGGTGTCGGAAATCAGATTTCTTGGGGTCATCTTAGATGAAAAGTTGACATGGAAAGCTCATATATTGCAGGTGGAAAATATGCTATCTAAAAGCTTATTTATTTTGAACAAGGTTAAATACAATTTCATGTATAATACATTGAGAATGTTATATTGCTCAATTATTCTACCTTATTTCAATTATTGTGCAGAAATATTTCTTTCTTTCACAGAAAAGAGCAGTTGGTATTACTTTTAAAGTCAGATATACAGAGCACGCAAATACACTATTCATTAGGTCAGAATTAACTAAAAGACATTGTAGAATTGCATACTCTATTAGTGATGTTCAAAGCTAGAAATAAAGTTCTTCTTACAAAAGTTATTTGTGTTGACGTCTGAAGATGAGAAGCACAGAAGGCCGTATAGACATCCAAGAGTGCCAACACATTTGAAAGAAATGTGCTTGTCTGTTGCTGCTGGCAAAGCATGGAATTCTCTAAAGAAAGACTTCAAAAGTTGCAAGAATATCTTTGAATTTAAAAGAGTTACAAAAAGAGACAACTGAAATTATATCAAACTCTTTTATGATTTTGATTAGACATGTCCTTGTGAAAATGCTTCAAGGAAAAGGAAAAAGTATGTTGGAGTTGAGGTGTTGGTGGATGGAACAGTGATAAAGTCATCTCAAATAATTAGTGTTAAAAATGGGGCAGATAAATATAAGAATATTATTCTTCCATCTGCTCCTTTCTGATCATGGGAATGTATAAGAACAAAAAACAATGAGTGTCAACTGTACGTGGCTTGTACGTATGCATTTTCATGAAAGCAATAAAAAGAAATGATGCTGATGATTTGTAAATATAACATTTTTTAATAAAGGTTTCTGTTGTACAGGAGTATGTAGAAGAAAAAGCAGAAAGTAAAGAACATCAAGTCCAGAAACTTGAGGAGGAGATGTCATATTTGACATACGACGTGAAAAAGGTTTGAATTGATGAATTATTTTTCAATGTGAAGAAGATTGTGGGTATTAAGTAAACACAACAATGTAATTATGCTGTTTTAGTTAGTGCACTTCCATACTTATCGTTTGGTATGTTCACTAAGTAAGGCAAAATGCAGTGCACTGTCAGATGGTGCACTTAAAGTGGTACTGCACTTTTTGGGGAATTTTGTCTATCGTTCTCAGTCATTTTGTTAATGCTTTCTAAATATTGAGTAAATGTAAATAAAAGTCTGTTTACAGCGCAGCCAATTGGAGCTCCACTATTACGCCCATAAAATCCCATAAATAACCATTCAAAGAGTGCCAACAATAACACATTTACATTTCGTGACTTGAATATTAACCAAGTACCGTATTTTTCGTAGTGTAAGTCGCACTGGCCGAAGATGCATAAAAAAGAAGGAAAAAAACATATATACGTAGCACTGGAGTATAAGTCGCATTTTTGGGGGAAATTTATTTGATAAAATCCAACAGCAAGAATAGACATTTGAAAGGCAATTTAAAATAAATACAGAATAGTGAACAACAGGCTGAATAAGTGTACGTTAAATGGGGCATAAATAAGCAACTGAGAAGGTGCCTGGTATGTTAACCTAAAATTTTATGGTAAGAGTCATTCAAATAACTATAACATATAGAACATGCGATACCTTTACCAAACAATCTGTCACTCCTAATCCATAAATCCCATGAAATCTTCTTCCTCCATGTCGCTTCTAAACAACTCTGCCAACTCCAAATGTATGCGCCGCATCCTCTTCTATCGGTACATCGCTTCCGTCAGAGTCATTGTCAGTTGCAGTTCCAAACTTTCTTTCTGCTGCTCGATTGCCGTTTTGTGCTGCATAATTCACAACTTCCAGTTTGTAACCTGCAGTATATGAATTCCTTTTCGGTGACATTTTTGTTCAGTCCTTCTCACTTTTTTTAAGTTAGCGCCAATGTTGAAATGGTGGAAGTAGTAGCAAGTAGCATCTTTTTTCCCCACAATGCACTTCTGCCATGACCCGCCTCCGCCGAATTTTCATTGGTTGACGTGTGTGTGACGATTGCTGATATCCGGCTAGTCTCTTACGTGAATGAGATAAATAATATTATTTGATATTTTACGGTAATGTGTTAATAATTTCAGACATAAGTTGCTCAGGAGTATAAGTTGCACCCCCGGCCAAATTATGAAAAAAACTGCGACTTATAGTCTGAAAAATACGGTATTAGTGATATTATTATTATTCTATGCGCTAACGCAGACAAACTATTTATAGCGGCGCCGTGATCACTTCCAGGTGTGCCTATGTTTACATTAGGGGTGTGGGAAAAAATCGATTCGAATTTGAATCGCAATTCTCACGTTGTGCGATTCAGAATCGATTCCCATTTTTAAAAAATCTATTTTTTGGGGGATTTTTTCTCGGATTATAATTTTTTTAATCAATACAACAAAACAATACACAGCAATACCATAACAGATATAGAACAAAAACTAATATAGAACAAAAACTTTAACCTTAGTCCTATCATAAATAATAAATATAAATCGTTTGAGGTGCTTACTATGAGGGCTGTCACACCGCTGCCTCTACAACTGGCTGTTATCTACCGCCCCCCAGGGCCCTATTCGGACTTTATCAATGAATTCTCAGAGTTCGTTGCTGATCTAGTGACGCACGCCGATAATATAATCATAATGGGGAACTTTAATATCCATATGAATACCCCATCGGACCCACTGTGCGTAGCGCTCCAGACTATAATTGATAGCTGTGGTCTTACACAAATAATAAATAAACCCACGCATCGCAACGGTAATACGATAGACCTAGTGCTTGTCAGGGGTATCACCGTTTCCAAAGTTACGATACTCCCGTATACTAAAGTATTGTCCGGTCATTACCTTATAAAATTCGAGGTTCAGACGCATGTTTGTCAAACTAATAATAATAATAACTGCTATAGCAGCCGCAACATTAATACAGCCACAACGACAACTCTTGCTGACCTACTGCCCTCGGTAATGGCACCATTCCCAAAGTATGTGGGCTCTATTGATAACCTCACTAACAACTTTAACGACGCCCTGCGCGAAACCATTGACAACATAGCACCGCTAAAGTTAAAAAAGGCTCCAAAAAAGCGTACCCCGTGGTTTACAGAAGAAACTAGAGCTCAGAAATTATTATGTAGAAAGCTGGAACGCAAATGGCACACGACTAAACTTGAGGTGCACCATCAAGCATGGAGTGATAGTTTAATAACTTATAAACGCATGCTTACCTTAGCTAAAGCTAAATATTACTCAAATCTCATCCACCGTAATAAAAACGATCCTAAATTTTTGTTTAGTACGGTAGCATCGCTAACCCAACAAAGGACCCTTTCCAGTAGCTCCACCCACTCAGCTGATGACTTTATGCAATTCTTTAATAAGAAAATTGAAGTCATTAGAAAGGAGATTAAAGACAATGCGTCCCAGCTACAACTGGGTTCTATTAACACAGATACGATTGTATATACGGCGGATACTGCCCTCCAAAATAGTTTCTCTCGTTTTGAGGAAATAACATTAGAGGAATTGTTGCAAAGTGTAAATGGAATAAAACAAACAACGTGTTTACTTCACCCACTTCCTGGGAAACTTATCAAGGAGCTCTTTGTATTATTAGATCCATCAGTGCTAAATATTATAAACTTATCACTTTCCTCGGGCACTGTTCCCCTAGCATTCAAAAAAGAGGTTATTCATCCTCTTCTTAAAAGACCTAACCTCGATCCTGACCTCATAGTAAACTACCGACCGGTGTCTCACCTTCCCTTTATTTCAAAAATCCTCGAAAAAATTGTTGCGGAGCAGTTAAATGAACACTTAGCGTCTAACAATCTATGTGAAACCTTTCAATCCGGTTTCAGGGCAAATCACTCTACGGAGACAGCCCTCGCAAAAATGACTAATGATCTATTGCTAACGATGGATTCTGATGCGTCATCTATGTTGCTGCTCCTCGATCTTAGCGCTGCTTTCGATACCGTATATCATAATATTTTCTTAGAACGTATCAAAACACGAATTGGTATGTCAGACTTAGCCCTGTCTTGGTTTAACTCTTATCTTACTGATAGGATGCAGTGCGTCTCCCATAACAATGTGACCTCGGACTACGTTAAGGTAACGTGTGGAGTTCCCCAGGGTTCGGTCCTTGGCCCTGCACTCTTCAGCATCTACATGCTGCCGCTAGGGGACATCATACGCAAATACGGTGTTAGCTTTCACTGTTATGCTGATGACACCCAACTCTACATGCCCCTAAAGCTGACCAACACGCCGGATTGTAGTCAGCTGGAGGCGTGTCTTAATGAAATTAAACAATGGATGTCCGCTAACTTTTTGCAACTCAACGCCAAAAAAACGGAAATGCTGATTATCGGTCCTGCTAGACACCGACCTCTATTTAATGATACAACTCTAACATTTGACAACCAAACAATTAAACAAGGCGACACGGTAAAGCATTTGGGTATTATCTTCGACCCAACTCTCTCCTTTCAGTCACACATTAAAAGCGTTACTAAAACGGCCTTCTTTCCTCTCCGTAATATCGCTAAAATTCGCTCCATTCTGTCCACTAAAGACGCTGAGATCATTATCCATGCGTTTGTTACGTCTCGCCTCGATTACTGTAACGTATTATTTTCGGGTCTCCCCATGTCTAGCATTAAAAGATTACAGTTGGTACAAAATGCGGCTGCTAGACTTTTGACAAGAACAAGAAAGTTTGATCACATTACGCCTGTACTGGCTCACCTGCACTGGCTTCCTGTGCACTTAAGATGTGACTTTAAGGTTTTACTACTTACGTATAAAATACTACACGGTCTAGCTCCATCCTATCTTGCCGATTGTATTGTACCATATGTCCCGGCAAGAAATCTGCGTTCAAAAGACTCCGGCTTATTAGTGATTCCCAAAGCCCAAAAAAAGTCTGCGGGCTGTAGAGCGTTTTCCGTTTGGGCTCCAGTACTCTGGAATGCCCTCCCGGTAACAGTTCGAGATGCCACCTCAGTAGAAGCATTTAAGTCTCACCTTAAAACTCATTTGTATACTGTAGCCTTTAAATAGACTCCCTTTTTAGACCAGTTGATCTGCCGTTTCTTTTCTTTTTCTCCTATGTCCCACTCTCCCTTGTGGAGGGGGTCCGGTCCGATCCGGTGGCCATGTACTGCTTGCCTGTGTATCGGCTGGGGACATCTCTGCGCTGCTGATCCGCCTCCGCTTGGGATGTTTTCCTGCTGGCTCCGCTGTGAACGGGACTCTCGCTGCTGTGTTGGATCCGCTTTGGACTGGACTCTCGCGACTGTGTTGGATCCATTATGGATTGAACTTTCACAGTATCATGTTAGACCCGCTCGACATCCATTGCTTTCGTCCTCTCCAAGGTTCTCATAGTCATCATTGTCACCGACGTCCCACTGGGTGTGAGTTTTCCTTGCCCTTATGTGGGCCTACCGAGGATGTCATAGTGGTTTGTGTTGTGGTTTGTGCAGCCCTTTGAGACACTAGTGATTTAGGGCTATATAAATAAACATTGATTGATTGATTGACTTGCATCGCATCTCATAACCTTGACAACACACTGTGTCCAATGTTTTCACAAAGATAAAATAAGTCATATTTTTGGTTCGTTTAAAAGTTAAAACAAATTTATTTTATTGCAATCAGTTGATAAAACATTGTCCTTTACAATTATAAAAGCTTTTAAAAAAAAAAATCTACTACTCTGCTAACATGTCAGCAGACTGGGGTAGATCCTGCTAAAATCCTATGTATTGAAATAATACAGAATCCTTTTAAATCGGGAAAAAAATCGCTTTGGAATCGAGAATCGTATTGAATTGAAAAAAAAAAAAAATCGATTTTGAATTGAATTGTGACCCCCAGAATCGATATTGAATCGAATCGTGGGACACCCAGAGATTCGCAGCCCTAGTTTACATCACCGTGTTGTCTGTTTCCTCCTTCCCTGCTCCCTGTACGTTTAATGTAGATCGTGCATCTCACCTGGAAAGTAGATGGCTGAGAATATAATCCGACAGGCACGTAGGATCTGGAACTGTAAGCAGACTTTTGATCGCATTTGTTTAATGATTTGAATTCATTTTTTTTAAAATCCATCCGTCATGTCTTTCATAATAATTGTGAACGATAGGCAAATTTACAAAAAAAGGGCAGTTCCCCTTTAACACACCTGAGAAGGTGAGATCAAAGATGGACACTTACAGTATCTTCAATCCTCACCATCTTGGCCACGTAGCAGAAGGGGAGGGACAGTGGTTGCAATTCACCAATAAAAAGAAGAAGAGCAACCATATAAATATTGCAATTGTTTTTTATGTATGAGCGCAGCAACGACAACAGTGGATTTGGTACAGCACTGCACTATCAATACTCGAGTATACAGTGTACATAGTATACATGTTGAAGTGCACTGACAGAAATATTCCATTTGAGACACAGCCTTAGTCTCAGTAAGTGATTGATAGTGGTTGCAGCATGGTGAACTGTGCTAATAGTGTTTGCAGCATGATGAACTGTGCTAATAGAGGTTGCAGCATGGTGATCTGTACTAATAGTGGTTGCAGCATGGTGAACTGTACTAATAGTGGTTGCAGCATGGTGAACTGTACTAATAGTAGTTGCAGCATGGTGAACTGTGCTAATAGAGGTTGCAGCATGGTGATCTGTACTAATAGTGGTTGCAGCATGGTGAACTGTACTAATAGTAGTTGCAGCATGGTGAACTGTACTAATAGTGGTTGCAGCATGGTGAACTGTGCTAATAGTGGTTGCAGCATGGTGAACTGTACCAATAGTGGTTGCAGCATGATGAACTGTGCCAATAGTGGTTGCAGCATGGTGAACTGTGCCAATAGTGGTTGCAGCATGGTGAACTGTGCCAATAGTGGTTGCAGCATGGTGAACTGTGCCAATAGTGGTTGCAGCATGGTGAACTGTGCCAATAGTGGTTGCAGCATGGTGAACTGTGCTATTAGTGGTTGCAGCATGGTGAACTGTGCTATTAGTGGTTGCAGCATGGTGAACTGTGCTATTAGTGGTTGCAGCATGATGAATTGTGCTAATAGTCGTTGCAGCATGGTGAACTGTGCTAATAGTGGTTGCAGCATGGTGAACTGTGCTAATAGTGGTTGCAGCATGGTGAACTGTGCTGATAGTGGTTGCAGCATGGTGAACTGTACTAATAGTGGTTGCAGCATGGTGAAATGTGCTGATAGTGGTTGCAGCATGATGAATTGTGCTAATAGTGGTTGCAGCATGGTGAACTGTGCTAATAGTGGTTGCAGCATGGTGAACTGTGCTAATAGTGGTTGCAGCATGATGAATTGTGCTCCTCTTCTCAGGGCTACCAGATCATCAAGAAGTTAATGGATGAAGTGCGAACTCTGGTGATTAAACTCCAGGCCAAGGACTTTGCGCTGAAGAATCAGCTGAAGATCGTCCAGGAGACCGAGGCCAAACTTGAGCACACTGAAAAAGACCTCCAAGAGACTGAACAGCAGCTCTCCAGCAAGGACCAGCAGGTGCGTGCTGGTGTGTCTTTGCAACATATTCCAGTCTTCATCCAATATGGCTGCCACGCTTGTCTGCTGCTGTGTCTCACTTCCACCACATCCCTACTTAGATTTAGTCTTTACAGTGCATTCACACCGAGGAGTAGGGAAAAATACAGTGCATGTTCAGTATCCGGATCCTGCACTCATAATGATGATTGTTGGACACTTCCCACCCTCAATAGTCACCATTTTAGCTACGTAGCAGTGTTTTCTCCTCTTTTAAACCCTTCAATTAAGTGTTTTTTTTCATCATTTATTCTCTACAAAAAAACCTTCCGTAAAAGGAAAAAAAAAAGTATGACAGAATGACAAATACCCTTTTTGTATATATATAGATTTATTTATTAAAGGTAAATTGACCAAATTGGCTTTTTCTGGCAATTTATTTAAGTGTGTATCAAACTGGTAGCCCTTCGCATTAATCAGTACCCAAGAAGTAGCTCTTGGTTTCAAAAAGGTTGGTGTCCCCTGCTCTAGTGCAACGTATATATGTTTGTTTCCTTCTTTATTATGCATTTTCAGCCGGTGCGACATATACTCCAGAGCCATCTATAATCCGAAAAATACGGTAATCCTCTGCTCAATTGAAAGTGGAAAAGATAGAGACTTTGGCTGGGCTTTATGACCCAAAACTCATATTAGACATAGACAAACTTTATTGATCCACATGTCTTCCTTAAATTGTTATTTTCACAGTTCCGTGCATTTATCTGTGTGTATAAAATTTGCAAATCGAATTTGCAATTTTAAGAGAAAAATAGCAAATTAGTTTTTGTTTTTTTTTCAAAATCAAACAGCCCTATAACTACTTCATTTCAATGTAAAATCAAGAAGTGGGGGACAAAAGTAGGAATATATTTTATGGCAACAACGCTGGTGATAATGCTCTGTTGCAATGCTCTATTGAAAAGAAAGAAGAATAAGTGGGTAAATATTGCTTTTAGAGATGGGTACCGTTCGCATTTCAATCGATACGGTACCAATTCCCGGTACCTGGGAATTGATGCCGGTACTGAACGGTACCAATTTTCAGTGCTTTTGTGTAGGTTAATAGATGTTAATTGTTTTAGTAATAAAATCTATTTTTTTAATGCCACGTTGAAAAATGAGCTCAACATGATACCTGCTATCCAGTTTGTTATATCTTCTACCTTCATCATACTACAGTACTAGTGAGGGGCATTTTGTACTCCCTTGTCCCAAGAAGAATGCTTTGCGGAACTCTTTTATTTCTATATCTGTATCGCTCTGGAATAACCTGCCTCGAATTCTCCCTGGCAGTGAAAGTAAACAGGTTTTTAAAAGGAAAGTAATATTTTATCTGAGTTTGTAAATTAGTCTGCTTGTTGATGATTTTTGTTTGGTTTTGTATTGTGTACTTTTATTTTTATGGTAATTAATATTCTGTGACTGTAAATTGTTTGCTTGTCAGCCTGTTGATGCTCTTTGTTGTTTCTGTAATGTGTAGTTATAATGATATGCTTTTACTTGTAATTGTATGGAGTTTGTGGACCCCAGGAAGACTAGTGAGTTGTTGTGGCAGCCAGCTAATGGGATCCTTAAAAATAATGTAATCAAATACTATCTTTTGCAATCATATTAAATTGTGATTACAGTCGCAGGTCCAATAGGGCAGTAGTGTATTGTTTGTTGTTTCTTTGTTTTTTGTTGCGCCCAAAAAGTGGTAATACTGTTAGTATTGTACTTATTAAGCACCAGCTGTTTGATTGTAATGTGCATCTTAGTTGAATCTTTCATTAACAAATTTGGAGGTGTTGAAATCGCCATTTAAAATCACTAATGCTAATCAATAGCATGTAATAGCAAAGCCAAGGTACAAACCCCGTTTCCATATGAGTTGGGAAATTGTGATAGATGTAAATATAAACAGAATGCAATGATTGGCAAATCCTTTTCAACCCATATTCAATTAAATGCACTACAAAGACAACATATTTGATGTTCAAACTCATAAACTTTATTTTTGCAAATAATAATTAACTTAGAATTTCATGGCTGCAACATGTGTCAAAGTAGTTGGGAAAGGGCATGTTCACCACTGTGTTACATCACCTTTTCTTTTTACAACACTCAATAAACGTTTGGGAACTGAGGAAACTAATTGTTAAAGCTTTGAAAGTGTAATTCTTTCCCATTCTTGTTTTATGTTGAGCTTTAGTCGTTCAACAGTTCGGGGTCTCCGCTGTCGTATTTTACGCTTCATAATGCGCCACACATTTTCCATGGGAGACAGGTCTGGACTGCAGGCGGGCCAGGAAAGTACCCACACTCTTTTTTTTTTTTTTTTTTTTTTTTTTTACAAAGCCACGCTGTTGTAACTCGTGCTGAATGTGGCTTGGCATTGTCTAGCTGAAATAAGCAGGGGCGTCCATGAAAAAGACTACGCTTATATGGCAGCATATGTTGTTCCAAAACCTGTATGTACCTTTCAGCATTAATGGTGCCTTCACAGATGTGTAAGTTACCCATACCTTGGGCACTAATGCACCCCCATACCATCACAGATGCTGGCTTTTCAACTTTGTGTCAATAACAGTCTGGATGGTTCGCTTCCCCTTTGGTCTGGATGACACGATGTCGAATATTTCCAAAAACAATTTGAAATGTGGACTCGTCAGACCACAGAATACTTTTCCACTTTGCATCAGTCCATCTTCGATGATCTCGGGCCCAGAAAAGCCGGCGGCGTTTCTGGACGTTGTTGATAAATTGCTTTCGCTTTGCATAGTAGAGCTTTAACTTACACTTACAGATGTAGCGACAAACTGTATTTAGTGACAGTGGTTTTCTGAAGTGTTCCTGAACCCATGCACACCTGTGGGATGTTCCAAATAAGTGTTTGATGAGCATTCCTCAACTTTATCAGTATTTATTGCCACCTTTCACAACTTCTTTGTCACATGTTGCTTGCATCAAATTCTAAAGTTAATTATTTGCAAAAAAAAGAAAAAAGTTTATCAGTTTGAACATCAAATATGTGTTCTTTGTAGCACATTCAATTGAATATGGGTTGAAAATGATTTGCAAATAAATGGGTTGTACTTGTATAGCGCTTTTCTACCTTCAAGGTACTCAAAGCGCTTTGACACTACTTCCACATTTACCCATTCACACACACATTCACACACTGATGGAGGGAGCTGCCATGCAAGGCGCCAACCAGCAAGTGTCTTGAAGTGTCTTGCTCAGGACACAACGGACGTGACGAGGTTTGTTCTAGGTGGGATTTGAACCAGTGACCCTCGGGTTGCGCACGGCCACTCTCCCACTGCGCCACGCCGTCCCATCCAACACAATTTCCCAACTCATATGGAAACGGGGTTTGTATATTAACATAATTCTGAGGCATTTTTGGAAAAGTGGAGTCTCTACATTGGCGCATTTTTGAGTCTGTTTTTGTTGGCATTGAATATTTCAACATTACCTTAGAGGAGGTTTGGCTGAGTCATCTCTAAGTGCTGCTGGAGTGATTGTTGAAGTGCAAAGAGCCGACTGAGTCAACCCACGTACTGTAAGATACAAGAGATACAAGATCCTTTTTTTGTACATTCCAACATGTACAAGACACAGAACTAAATTTCATTTTCGGCACAGTCCCGCTAAGAGCAGACATACGTTACAGGGGGGGACAAGACGAGACCGCCGACGGATCAGCCACTTACAGCGCTCCTTAAAAAGATGAGAAAAGGGTGACATTAGGAGAGGGGGGGGAGTAAAACAAAAACGGTCTAAGGCTAGACCCTCAGGAGGGTCTAGACTGAGTCCAAGGAAAAAACCTCACATAGCATGGCACACATTAAACATACATACATACATAACACCAACTTGCAACAGAGGGAGGGGTGGGTTTGAGGAGGCCCGCTGTCGCTTTATAGCGTCGCTCAGCCATCCACAGCCCCAGAGGAATTAAGCGGTGGTGAAGGTGTTGATTTCAAGGGTGGGGATTATGCCTGCGTATATGCCCATTTAACTTGGGAGAGATGATGAATGTTTTTGTATGACTGAGTTCGATAAAGTTCGGCTACAGGTGTTGTTGACGAAAAGGAAGGTCAAAAGCGTCTATCTTTGAGGAGTCTGCGGGAGATTTTCTTCAGAACAGCCTGTTCCCGTGTCAAGGCCATTCAGGGAGTCCAAATCGTAGATAAAAAGTTGTTTTTCTTCGAGAAGACAAAATAGTGACTTATCTCCTCTGTTGTCCATGCTGGATTTTCTTCGATTCCAATTAATTATTCCTTTTCTGCAAACTTTTCCAAGATGAGATCCATTTTGCGATTCAACTCAGAAATCGCACCAGTCTGTGTTCCCACAGCTCGACCCAATCCTTCCATTGCGTTGAACAGCCGTTGGGCACCTTGAGTGGCTGCCATCGTCTTCCGAATTTGTCAATACACCAGAGCAATGCCCAGCCCAATCAGCAAGTGCCCCGCGATCACAGCTCCAAATAGGTAGATGTCTTTGACGTCTTCGATGGAAAGGGCTGAGAGGAACATGATCCTCCATGTGTTCCAGGAGTCCCTCACGTAACCCGCAGCGATGGTTCCATCAGGGCAGCCAGGCTCCCCCGAAATAACCTCTTTTTCTTGTCGAAAAGACTGTGTCAATTGCGTCAAGAGTCCAGCTGATCATATTCATATTGAAATTTGGATTAGAGGACAGCGCAAAAAAAGAGGCTTTTAAAAAAGTTCAGACAAGTACAAAGACAAAGAGAGCAAGCAGGGAAGGAGGGAATGGAGAGTGCGACCGCCCTCACCAGAGGCTAGAGTGAAATAGCACTGTTAGATTCATGTGAATCAGCGCCCGGTAGGAGTGGTGATGCCAAAAAAAAGTACTGGAGTCCGTACCCATCCCTGATTGCTGTGGTGCACAACAGTAATGGATATGGGACCACCCGACCATGTCAAAATCTGTGCTCTCAGGAACTTTTGAAGTGCACTAAACACAGTGTGCTTATTTGAGTGCACTGGTATATTGAGACACAGCTTGTGTGTTGGCAGGTTGAAAAGCTTGAAAAGCAGCTGCAGGACACCATCCTAAAGCTGAATGAAAGCAAAGACTTGCTGCAAACCAACGAGCACCGTGAGGACACGCATCTATCCAGCAACATGACCTCCATGAACGTCTCTCACTTTACTTTTAAGAAGTCAATGCTTCACGTGAACTCTTTCCTTAGACTGTGCAGGTGTACCTGAAAAAGTTTTATTAGTCTCAGCGTTGATATGTTGTGTCCATGTCTTGTCTTGTCAGTCATCAATTGGCTCAACAAGCAGCTAAATGAGAAGCAGATTGCAGAGATGCCACAACTTCCAGAACCTTTAGAGTGTGCGTCTGCGCTGTCTGCTGGACCACGGGTGAGGGTGTTGTTCTTCCTTTTTCACCTGAGCACACACACACACACACACATACATACACACTAGTCTGACAGGTCACCATCTTTTTCCAGACGCAATTTTATCGGCAAACTGCCAAAGCAGCGTCCTCCTGCCTCGGTCCAGTTCCTAAGCACACGTGAGTTGTGGCGTCTTCTTGCTCCCATCTCAAGTTTACAGTAAATATCAATGTGCTCTCTGGACACCTTTAGACAATCTGCAGGTCTGGACCCCAAATATTTCAGGCGATCGGACAGCATTCCAGTCTACGGCCTTCCAGCCAGTCTGCTTCCCAGAGGTGACGTCACGTCTCCTTGATGGTGAGAAGGTGTCACTTTGTCACTTTCACTGACTTGATCTTTCTTCTTAGAGTCCCCACCTGAACGAAACACAGCACCTGTGCCATCATCATATTTCCCTTCCTAAACTTGATTTATTTATTTATTTTAATTCAACTGTCATTGTTCCTTAATAAACAACAAATTACTTATTTTTTTCTGTCATAGTCATCAAGAATCACAGAGAGGGTTATTTTTTTATTTTAATGATTGTTTATAACGATCGTGGCAGTCATGTGACCATCAACTGGTGAGACTTTTAACTTAATTTTGTTTCTTACATCCAATCGTGCACTAGCCTGGCTGCTAGTCTGTTAATGACACTTGTTCTTTTTAAAGGGGAACTGCACTTTTTTGGAATGTTGACCATCATTCACAATGCTTAATAAAGAGGTGATGGCGTACAATACAGGCCAAAAGCTTTTTCTCTCTTTTTTTTTTTGGTATTTTCTTGTAGCAATTTGAGCGATATTTCCTGCATCCACTTTGTTTTAGCAATCAAGAATATTTCAGTTGTTTTTATCTGTCTTCGTGGGGACATTGTTGACTGTCATGTCATGTTCGGATGTACATTGTGGATGCCGTCTTTGCTCCGCAGTAAGTCTTTGCTGTCGTCCAGCATTCTGTTTTTGTTTACTTTGCAGACAGTTCAGTTTTAATTTGGTTCTGCATAGCCTTCCCTAAGCTTCAATGCCTTTTCATAGGGGCACTCACCTTTTGTTTAAATTTCCTTTAAGCATTAGTTACATTTTTACCTGCCCGCTGTCTCCCGCTGTTTCCGACATCTACAAAGCAATAGCTACCGGCTGCCACCTACTGATATGGAAGAGTATTACAGGGTTACTCTGCCCAGCTCTAGACAGCACCGACACTCAACACAACACATCATTTGCAGACTATAATTACTGCTTTGCAAAAAATATTTTTAACCCAAATAAGTGAAATTAGATAATGTGGTTGAAAAAAACTGATCTAGAATCACACCGAAGACTAAATGACCTTTAACCCCACTTTTCCTACTTTGCTGCCAAACATTGCCCAGTGTGTTCATCCTACACCAGGGGTGTCCAAACTTTTCCACTGAGGGCCGCACACGGAAAAATTTAAGCATGCGGGGGCCGTTTTGATATTTTTCATTTTCAAACCATAACAAAATATATGAATTTTTAAAATGTATTTTACCTTTAGGGGTCCCGGGGACTATAAGGGGTCTCAGTTATTAAAATGTTAAGAATAAGTCAAATTTGTATTATCTTTTATTTAACGCTTACAGTAACTATATGAATCTAAAAAAAAAAAAAAAAGTTTTATGACTTTTCTGTCAAAAACATCTTTGTTTTTTTAATAGTAAAACTGAAATATGCAGTATTTAGTAATTACAGCCCTAAGAGATCAATAATGCAGGATACCATTGATTTGAATTCTTTATTATTTTTCAGTAATCACATTGAAAATATAAATAAAATACCACTAAATATATTTGGGATCCAAAAGGTGCCCCACTCAGAAAGTGATCCATTTTTATTAGTTTTTTTTTTTTTTTAACTTTCCACACTTAAGTTACGAGATCAACTTCACATATATCAGTCAATTTTACGTTTTAACTATTATATTGTTTGTTTTATGCTCTTTTGTCAAATACAACTTTGTTTTTATATGGCAACTGCACAATATATGCAATATTTACCACACAAAACATTTTAAAGTGAAAATTTTGAACTAATTGGAGCTTTTAAAATAATTTATGTTGCACCTTTCCTGCTTCCGGCGCCTAGACCGTAGTAAAGGAGTGCAGGGGAGATACTTCTCCAGGGCCGATGATTCCCAGGGCAACACCCTTTACTTTACCCGGCAGTGGGTCTTCACAATTCCGGACTCCCTGGAGATAATGACGAGTCCAGTTATAAGTTGCAAAATAAAAAATACAAAAATAGAAAAGCTGTGGGAATGGAGGTCAGGTGCAGAGACTGCGGGGAAAGGTAGGACTGCTGACATTAAACACAGAAGTAACTTCAAATAATAGCTCTGTTTGTACTCTCGTAAAGTCATGTTAATGATCTCGCGTTGTTCACCAAATCATACAAAAAAGCGCAACCCAACAACACTTTACAGAACATCCACCTGGAAAACAAGCGGATCACAACCGAACTGGATATTGAGGACAGGGTGGACGCCAAAGCCAACAAAGAAGCCTTCATCACATTGAAGGACCACAAACCCAACTTCGCAAATAACCCCACATGCCGACTAATAAACCCAACTAAATCTGAAATAGGAAAAATCAGCAAAATAATCCTGGACAGAATCAACACAAAAATCAAGGACAAAACACAACTCAACCAATGGAGAAATACAGCAGCAGTAATCAAATGGTTTAACAACATCCAAGACAAACAACAACACAACTTTATCTCCTTTGACATCGAAGAATTTTACCCTTCCATCACGCAAGACCTACTGACCCAAGCACTAAACTTCGCCTCGGACTACGACTCAATCACAGGCAACGAAAGAAACATCATCATCCACGCAAAGAACTCCATACTCATCCGCAACGGTACACCATGGCAAAAAAAGAACAATTCAACATTTGACGTTATTATGGGGAGTTTTGACTGAGCAGAAACGTGTGAACTCGTTGGGAGTTTCCTCCTCTGCCAGCTTGCTAGCCTCAACCTGAACCTTGGTATTTACCGTAATGACGGACTGGCAGTGTGCCGTGCCTCGCCAAGGAGCAGCGAGAACACCAAGAAGCGCATATGCCAAATCTTCAAAGAAAACGGCCTATGGATCACGATTGAAGCCAACAAGCAAACCGTCAACTTCCTTGACGTCACTTTCAACCTAAGAAATAATAGCTTACGAACCATTCACGAAACCCAACACAGCACTCCAATAGGTGCACCATGACAGCAACCACCCACCCACCACCACGAAAAGAATACCTACCGGAATTAATAAAAGGCTATCGATGCTGTCATTTAGCAAAGCCGAATTCGACCAAGCAACCCCCCCGTGCCTGAAAGCACTTGATGAAAGCGGATACAACTTCACCCTCACCTATGAACCCACGCCAGGAAACCAACCAAAAAAGAGCAGAAAACGAAACAACATCATCTGGTACAATCCGCCATTCAGCAAAAACGTCTCAACCAATATCCGCCACAAGTTCCTCACTCTGATCGACAAACACTTCCCCAAAGGCCACACCCTAAGAAAAATATTCAACAACAACAACATTAAATTGAGCTACAGCTGTATGAATAACATACAACAAATCATTTCAAACCATAACAAAGCAATTGCAAAAGGACTGCCTACCCCCAGACTAAACGAATCTGAAACCAATAAGGAATGTAACTGTCGCAAGAAACCTGATTGCCCTCTCAACGGAGGGTGCTTAGAGACAAAAGTCGTTTACCAAGCAAAGGTAACACGCAAGGACATTAACACATCCGACACGTACGTAGGATTAACCGAAGGAGCGTTCAAAACAAGATGAAATAATCACAACGCCTCCTTTAGAAACCAGACTTTGCGGAATTCTACAGAACTTAGCAAACACATTTGGAACCTCAAAGACAATAATGTTGAATATTCAATAACATGGCAAATTCTTGCATCCAGCATACCTTACAACAGTGGTAATAAAAGATGCAACCTATGCTTAAAAGAGAAACTGTTTATTATATATCATCCAGATCTATCATCCCTCAACAAGCGCAGTGAAATCATTTCAAAATGCCGTCACAGACGGAAACACCTCCTAGGTAACACATGAGCCAATCACTACGCCCCTACGCCTGCCTGTACCCACCCACTCTGTGCCCTATATAAACCATTGTATGTGAATGCTTCCATTAAAATCTCCTGATGATTGAGGGAACCCCTCATGAAATAGTTCTGTAGAGATGAAGTAGTCTTGTGATTTTCCCACACCTACATATATACATATATATATATATATATATATATATATATATGTATATATATATATATATATATATATATATATGCTGGACTCTTGACAAGAACAAGAAAGTTTGATCACATTACGCCTGTACTGGCTCACCTGCACTGGCTTCCTGTGCACTTAAGATGTGACTTTAAGGTTTTACTACTTGCGTATAAAATACTACCCGGTCTAGCTCCATCCTATCTTGCCGATTGTATTGTACCATATGTCCCGGCAAGAAATCTGCGTTCAAAGGACTCCGGCTTATTAGTGATTCCCGAAGCCCAAAAAAAGTCTGCGGGCTATAGAGCGTTTTCATTTCGGGCTCCAGTACTCTGGAATGCCCTCCCGGTAACAGTTCGAGATGCCACCCCAGTAGAAGCATTTAAGTCTCACCTTAAAACTCATTTGTATACTCTAGCCTTTAAATAGACTCCCTTTTTAGACCAGTTGATCTGCCGTTTCTTTTCTTTTACTCCTATGTCCCACTCTCCCTTGTGGAGGGGGTCCGGTCTGATCCGGTGGCCATGTACTGCTTCCCTGTGTATCGGCTGGGGACATCTCTGCGCTGCTGATCCGCCTCCGCTTGGGATGTTTTCCTGCTGGCTCCGCTGTGAACGGGACTCACGCTGCTGTGTTGGATCCGCTTTGGACTGGACTCTCGCGACTGTGTTGGATCCATTATGGATTGAACTTTCACAGTATCATGTTAGACCCGCTCGACATACATTGCTTTCGTCCTCTCCAAGGTTATTAGTCATCATTGTCACCGACGTCCCACTGGGTTATCATTGTCACCGACGTCCCACTGGGTTATCATTGTCACCGACGTCCCACTGGGTTATCATTGTCACCGACGTCCCACTGGGTGTGAGTTTTCCTTGCCCTTATGTGGGCCTACCGAGGATGTCGTAGTGGTTTGTGTTGTGGTTTGTGCAGCCCTTTGAGACACTAGTGATTTAGGGTTACATAAGTAAATATTGATTGATATATATGTATATGTGTGTGTGTGTGTATGTATGTATGTGTAACCTATTTTTATGGTTTTGCCTCTTTGTGATGTTAAGTTCCTGATATACAGTATATGCATTGAGCTCTTATTTTGAAGGTAAAAAGAACGGAAATGATGTCATCTTGTGGCGGAGCAGGTTTTTGAAAAGGAACGAAAATAAAGTGGTCCTCGTGTGAAACTGGAGCCTCCGTGTTCGTTATTTTGTAGTGTGATTCAGTATAGGCGACTTATATAAACCCTGCGGTGGAATATAGGTCCCGCAAAAGAAAGAGAAATAAACTGAAACTGAACTGAACTGAACAGTTTAAAATTCGGCGGAACTATTTTTTTTCCTAGTTGCTGTTTGAGGTCGGGCTGTGCGATGATCGGACGAATAACGGACAAAACGCAGAAATGAATCCGACTGTTAAGAATTCATAACATTAGCCTTTTAAACAACACAATAACTGACACTATAAACACGCGCAAATCGGATCGATACTTTGTCTTCCTTTTTGACCACATTCCTGGAAATCCACGCCACTTTTCGTTTCGAACTACCAAGCAGTGACAAGAAAAACAATGGCTTCCAGGTCGCCGTCGTCCTCTCCGGACACTGCGACGGGTTCAGGTACCGACCCGGCTCGGCCCGACACTGGGGAACCCCTCGGCGGAGCGGGCTCGGACTCGGACTCGGACTTGGGTTTGGATAAATTTGACTGCTGTGGCATGGAGAGTGGTGACCGCCTGCAGGGCGAGGAGTTGGTGCAGGAGTTCGAGTCTGCAGCCGACCGTGTTGCAGATTTGGTTCAGATAGCAAGTAGGGACCAGCTACTGTATCTTTATGCACGCTTCAAACAGGCGAGTATTGCATTCAAAACCCCTATTAATTAGCACCATGAAAGGATCAAATACTGTCAATGACAATGTTTCGTTGTTGAATGACCATGTGAACCATTTCAAATTTCTGTTTGATAGGTCAAAGTGGGGAAATGCAATACACAAAAGCCAGGATTCTTTGACTTTGAAGGTCAAAGGAAATGGTATGTAACTTTGCTCTTTCTGTCCCTAAAGCAAGTGGTTAAAGGCCTACTGAAATGAGATTTTCTTATTTAAACGGGGATAGCAGGTCCATTCTATGTGTCATACCTGATAATTTCGCGATATTGCCATATTTCTGCTGAAAGGATTTAGTAGAGAACATCGCAGATAAAGTTCGCAACTTTTGGTCGCTAATAAAAAAGCCTCGCCTATACCGGAAGTAGCAGACGATGTGCGCGTGGCGTCACTGGTTGTAGAGCTCCTCACATTGTTTACAATCATGGCCACCAGCAGCTAGAGCGATTCGGACTGAATAAGCGACGATTTCCCCATTAATTTAAGTGAGGATAGTGAGAGTGAAGGACTAGAAGAAAAAAAAAACAATTAAAAAAGATGAGGGCAGTGGGAGTGATTCAATTTGTTATTAGACACATTTACTAGGATAATTTGGGAAAATCCCTTATCTGCTTATTGTGTTACTAGTGTTTTAGTAAGATTATAAAGTCATACCTGAAAGTCGGAGGGGTGTGTTGACCGCCAGTGTCTCTGCCATGGAGGAGCCAAGAAAGTCGCAGCTGCCTCTTTAACAGCTGCAGGAAGAACAACACAGGCTCCGCTCATGTTCACGGTAAGAGCCAACTTATTACCACAATTTTCTCACCGAAACCTGCCGGTTGACATGTGGTAGGGAAACATGTTCGCTTGACCACTCAGTTCCATATTAAAGCTCCACAACAAACAAAGAAACACTGGCTGTGTTAGTGTTGCTACAGCCGGCCGAAATACACCGCTTTCCACCAACAGCATTCTTCTTTGTAGTATCCATTATTAATTGAACAAATTGCAAAAGATTCAGCAACACAGATATCCAGAATACTGTGTAATTATCAATCAATCAATCAATCAATGTTTATTTATATAGCCCTAAATCACAAATGTCTCAAAGGACTATACAAACCATTACGACTACGACATCCTCGGAAGAACCCACAAAATTATGCGATTAAATCTGGGATAAAATGTCCGCTACAACCAATAACGTCACAAGCACGCATCAACATAAGCGTCATCATTCCGCGACGTTTTCAACAGGACACTTCGCGGGAAATGTAAATTTGCAATTTAGTAAACTATAAAGGCCGTATTGGCATGTGTTGCAATGTTAATATTTCATCATTGATGTATAAATATAATAAATATCAGATTGCGTGGTCGGTAGTTGTGGGTTTCAGTAGGCCTTTAAGGAAATACAAATAGACAGATTAGGCATTGAAAGTAGAGATGTCCGATAATAGCTTCTTTGCCGATATCTGATACCGTCCAACATTTAATTACCGATTCCGATATCAACAGATACCGATATATACAGTCGTGGAATTAACACATTATTATGCCTAATTTTGATGTGATGCCCAGCTGGATGCATTAAACAATGTAACAAGGTTTTTCAAAATAAATCAACATGGCACTGCCATATATATTATTGAAGTCACAAAGTGCATTATTTTTTTAAAACATGCCTCAAAACAGCAGCTTGGAATTTGGGACATACCACCCTGGAGAGAGCATGAGTAGGTTGAGGTGGGCTGGTTTTTGTGTATATTGTAGCCCTGGAAGAGTTAGTGCTGCAAGGGTATCTGGGTATTTGTTCTGCTGTGTTTATGTTGTGTTTCGGTGCGGCTGTTCTCCCGAAATGTGTTTGTCATTCTTGTTTGGTGTGGGTTCAGAGTGTAGCGCATATTTGTAACAGTGTTAAATAGGGGTGTGGGAAAAAATTGATTCGAATTTGAATCACGATTTTCATGTTGTGCGATTCAGAATCGATTGTCATTTTTTTAAAAATCGAATTTTATTTTTTATTTTTTTTAAATCAATTTAACAAAACAATACACAGCAATACCCTATCAACGCAATCCAATTCCAAAACCAAACCTGACCCAGCAACACTCAGAACTGCAATAAACAGAGCAATTGAGAGAAGACACAAACACGACACAGAACAAACCAAAAGTAGTGAAACAAAAATGAATATTATAAACAACAGTATCAATATTAGTTATAATTTCAGCATAGCAGTGATTAAAAATCCCTCATTGACATTATCATTAGACATTTATAAAAATAAAAAAAAAAGAACAATAGTGTCACAGTGGCTTACACTTGCATTGCATCTCATAAGCTTGACAACACACTGTGTCCAATATTTTCACAAAGATAAAATAAGTCATATTTTTGGATCGTTTAATAGTTAAAACAAATTTACATTATTGCAATCAGTTGATAAAACATTGTCCTTTACAATTATAAAAGCTTTTTACAAAAATCTACTCCTCTGCTTTCATGTCAGCAGACTGGGGTATATCCTGCTGAAATCCTATGTATTGAATGAACAGAGAATCCTTTTGAACCGGGAAAAAATCGTATTTGAATCGAGAATCGTGTTGAATTGGAAAAAAAAATAGATTTTGAATCGAATCGTGAACCAAATAATTTATATTGAATCGAATCGTGGGACACCCAAAGATTCGCAGCCCTAGTGTTAAAGTTGTTTATACCACCCTCAGTGTGACTTGTATGGCTGTTGACCAAGTATGCTTGCATTCACTTGTGTGTGTGAAAAGCCGCAGGTATTATGTGATTGGGCTGTCACGCAAAGGCTGTGCCTTTAAGGTTTATTGGCGCTCTGAACTTTTCCCTGCGTCCGTGTACCAATCCGTACAGCGGCGTTTTAAAAAGTCATGAATTTTACTTTTTTAAACCGATACCAATAATTTTCGATATAATATTTTAAAGCATTTATCGGCCGATAATATCGTCAGCCCGACATTATCGGACATCTCTAATTGAAAGTGTAAAATAAATCAAATAAATGCCGATAATATCGGCAGCCCGACATTATCGGACATCTCTAATTGAAAGTGTAAAAAAAAAACAAAGTTTTGAGTGTAATAAGTGATGATAAAATGATAGGGGTGTAACGGTACACAAAAATTTCGGTTCGGTTCATTTTCGGTACAGTAAGAAAACAACAAAATATAAATTTTTTGGTTATTTATTTATTTGTAAACAATGGCTTTATCCTTTTAACATTGGGAACACTATAATAATTATGCCCACTTTAATCCACATTAAACTGCCCCAAGTTGTTGCTTTAATTAAATAAAATGACAAAACCTTTCTTCTACATATAAAAAGTGAAACATTAAACAGTTTCAAGTCAACTCTTAATGCTTAATTTATTACAGCATTTGGGAAGCCTGTAGCTGACTTTTATTATGTAAATGTTATATTTGTATCAACATGTGATAGCAGGGACCCTGCCATTCACAATTAGGCTGCTACATTACTAATGATTCATGTAACTATTGCTGAAAAAATAGTAATATAGCAACACAATGGAGTTCAATGAAATAACAGACAGGGCTTTGCTGCCCCTAACACACACACACACACACACACACACTCGCACACGCGTACACACACGCACGCACGCACCTACGCACACACACATACACACACACTGCAAAATGAGCTAACGTTACGCTAAAAGCTGATTAGCCTTCACCTCAAGCCAGAACTGCGAGCGAGCTGAGCTGCAGTTTAAGTTTCTAGAAGGACAACGGGCTCATATTGATGTTTGTAATAGTTGTGACTGGGAAGTGTTTTTTTTGGGAAGTGAGTTCCCTCCGGGTACTCCGGCTTCCTCCCACCTCCAAAGACATGCACCTGGGGATAGGTTGATTGGCAACACTAAATTGGCCCTAGTGTGTGAATGTGAGTGTGAATGTTGTCTGACTATCTGTGTTGGCCCTGCGATGTGGTGGCGACTTGTCCAGAGTGTACCCTGCCTACCGCCCGAATGCAGCTGAGATAGGCTCCAGCAGCCCCCGCGACCCCAAAAGGGACAAGCGGTAGAAAATGGATGGATGGATGTAATAAACAAAAATCACTCTTTGCAAGTGTTGCCATATCCGAGTTACTGTGTAGAAACATGGGAACGTAAGTACAAAAGTACAATACATTTACTATCTGTACTACAAAAGAGGTCAGTTACAAAAATACATGATGTTGGATATTGAGAACACGCAAACCCTTTATTTATTAAATCGAAAAAAAATTTGATGATATAGTGAATTTGCAATCAGATAAAATTATGCACAAAGCAAACTACAACCTGCTGTTAATGTAACCTCAGAGAAAATGTCATTTGAAGCAATTGCATGCACATGCATTGCTTAAGACCTTTACTATTTCACTATATGGAATTTAATGGTGGCATGGACTAAGCAAAGAAGTCAGAGTACTAAAATGATCCAGTTTAAGGAATTGTTGCAACTCAAAGTGTTTACGAAGTACAAGAACCATGATAAGCATTGTGAACTTATTGAAAATGGAATAATTGTATCCAGTCATTGAAAACGGAATAATCGTATCCATCTCACTATGTCAATCACAACTTATTTATTTATTTGAGGAAATTGTGCACAAATTGTGAACAGAAAGTGCACAAATGTGTTTGTAATTGAAATTGAAAATTGGTAGGATTAAATAAGCACTGCTTCTTCCTACTGCTTTTCAAACATATTGAAAAGAGATACTGGACATTGTAAGATATCATGTTGGAACTATATGCATGTTCAAAATAAACTTAATCATCAATCTATTTTCTACACTTGTCCCTGTCGGGGTCGCGGTTGCTGGAGCCTATTCCAGCTGCATTCGGGCCGAAGGCGGTGTACACCCTAGACAAGTCGCCATGTCATCGCAGGGCAAACACAGATATATTTAAACCGTAAACCCATCCATCCATCCATCCATTTTCTACCGCTTATTCCCTTTGGGGTCGCGGGGGGCGCTGGTGCCTATCTCAGCTGCATTCGGGCGGAAGGCGGGGTACACCCTGGACAAGTCGCCACGTCATCGCAGGGCCAACACAGATATATTTAAACCGTAAACCATTAAACCAAAATGGCTGTCTACAACTGTCAACTAGATACTTGCTTATGCGAGATTTTGTAAGGTATTTGTAATTTAAGGGTGTGATCTTAAACATCCATCCATTTTCTATACATCAGTTGGCCCGCCGTGTAATTTCATTTGGCCCTTGAGGTAATATCAAATTAAGATTAGAGCTGGCCCGCCGGTATTATACAGCGGCGATGCCTCTGTAACACTGCATTCACCGCTGATACTCAACCTTGCCAACCCTAACGATTTTCCCGGGAGACTCCCAAAGTTCAGTGCCCCTCTCGAAAATCTCCCGGGGCAACCATTCTTCCGAATTTCTCCCGATTTTCACCCGGACAACAATATTGGGGGCGTGCCTTGAAGTCACTGCCTTTAGCGTCCTCTACAGCCTGTCGTCATTTCCACCATACAAACAACGTGCCGGCCCAGTCACATAATATACAGTATGCGGCTTTAACACACACAAGTGAATGCTAGGATACTTGATGAACAGCCATAAGGGTCACACTGAGGGTGGCCGTATAAACAACTTTACACTTTTACAAATATGCGCCACACTGTGAAGCCACACCAAACAAGAATGACAAACACATTTAGGGAGAACATCTGCACCGTAGCACAACATAAACTCAACAGAAGAAATACCCAGGATCCCTTGCAGCACTAACTCTTCCGGGACGTTACAATATACACCCCTGCTACCACCAAACCACGCTCCCCCCCCAATTTTTATTAAAATTTTATTTGATATGCCATTGATATTTTTTAATCATTATTATTATAACTTGAAACTCAATTTTGCATTTGACTATAAAGTTATATAAGCCTTGCTTGTTTAATATTCAATGCAAAACTTGTTTGGGTCCCTATTAAAAGGTTAATTTGTTCAACCTTGGCCCGCGGCTTTGTTCAGTTTTAAATTTTGGCCTACTCTGTATTTGAGTTTGACACCCCTGCTATACATCTTGCTGTCATTAAACTCACTAGGGAGCTGGAGCCTATCTCAACTGACCTTAGGTGAGAGCCAGTGTATATTCCAGACTGGTCGTCAGTTAATCACAAGACACATATTGATACAGTAGGTTGCAGGCCACATCGCGTCAATTTGTTGTTACCTTGGACTTATGCAATTGAGTAGCAGAAAGGCAAGTGAAAGCAAAGCAAACATTCTGCATAAGTACACTGTTCTCTCCAGTAGAAGAATTTGGGGAAAAAACATTCAAAAGTTCCTTAGATACCCCATTATAGAGGAGAAAAGATAAACAAACTATAGAGAAAGGTAATTTCTGTGCTAAACCGGATGTTTTCGTTGAGGGGAGCCGAGTTGACAATACAATCAGGTTTGCAGTGCCGACTTAAGCAATGTCTTTGTATGTTGATGAATATATTTACTTTTCTTATTTGCCAACACTTACATATGAGCAGTTGTCTTCATCAAATTTCAACATGAAATGGATTTGCGTATCGTTATTATGCACAGATGATGCAATATTTGTCATCAATAAAACCTAAATAGTATTGAAACTAGCCTTAATATATATATACAGTACAGGCCAAAAGTTTGGACACACCATCTCCTCATCCTATGTGTTTTCTTTATTTTCGTGACTATTTACAATGAATGAACACGTAGAGTTATGTATTTTTTTTCTTTAAAAAAAAGGTGAAATAACTGAAAACACGTTTTATATTCTAGTTTCTTCAAAATAGCCACCCTTTGCTCTGATTACTGCTTTGCACACTCTTGGCATTCTCTCGGTGAGCTTCAAGCCCACCTGTGAAATGAAAACCATTTCAGGTTCCTCTAGAACACTGGTTCTCAAATGGGGGTACGCGTACCCCTAAGGGTACTTGAAGGTATTCCAAGTGGTATGTAAGATTTTTTTTTAAATATTATAAAAATAGCAACAGTTCAAAAATCCTTTATAAATATATTTATTGAATAATACTTCAACAAAATATGAATGTAAGTTCATCAGCTGTGAAAAAAAAAATACAACAATGCAATATTCAGTGTTGACAGCTAGATTTTCTTGTGGACATGTTCCATAAATATTGATGTTAAAGATTTCTTTTTTTGTTAAGAAATGTTTAGAATTAAGTTCATGAATCCAGATGGATCTCTATTACAATCCCCAAAGAGGGCACTTTAAGTTAATGATTACTTCTGTGTAGAAATCTTTATTTATAATTGAATCACTTGTTTTTTTTTTCTGCAAGTTTTTACTCATTTTTATGTTTTTTTCCCAAATAGTTCAAGAAAGACCACTACAAATGAGCAATATTTTGCACTGTTATACAATTTAATAAATCAGAAACGGATGACATAGTGCTGTATTTTACTTCTTTATCTCTTTTTTTTCAACCAAAAATTCTTTGCTCTGATTAGGGGGTACTTGAAATAAAAAAATGTTCACAGGTGGTAGGTACATCACTGAAAAAAGGTTGAGAACCACTGCTCTAGAAAATGGATGGATCGGCATTCATCAACCCCATTGAAATACGCTAATAATCTCTCCACAAATAAGTCCAACATTTTCTATCTGTCATGGCTTGAGTTGTGGACCCTCTAGTTGTGCCTCCCTACTTCTCTTTTTCAACTCCTTGCAAATGTAGAAGGAAGTCTCGGTGACCGGTTTTAAAAGTCCACTCTGTTAATGATTAATCTTTTAAATCTTGTGAAAAGTTTTCTTCTTAGAGCGGACCTATGAAGATTTTAACTTACTTAGTTTTAGATACCGGTAATATGTATTGGATATGCTTCTGTGTAAAATTTGCTCCACGTTCACATTTATATCATATTTTCTGGTGTTAGTCTCTGGAGACGTTCCCTTTAGAGTTCAATTGAACCCCTCCACACCTCACCATCTCCAAAAGTATCTCTTCAATAAGTAGCTTTACAAAAGTATCTACATTTTTCTTCTGAAAAGGCACACTGTTCAATAAAGACCTTTAAGACAAATGTCACCGCTATTTTTTTCCAGAAACGAATTGAATTTTATAGATTTAACAGTTATATTAGGTACACCTGCCGACTAATTTTGTACTGGTCCATGTAGACCAAGCCTGGGCAATTATTTTGACTTGAGAGCCACATTTAGAGAAAAAAATGTGTCTGGAGGCCGGTACATCTATTTTTAGGAACACTAATACAAAACCTCACAATAATGTCTGATTGAATTAACGTTATGACAGACCGCCATAAAAAAAACATAATGGAATTTTCCATTTTTCTATGAGCGATAAAACACTGAATATTGACAAAATATGAACGTCATACCCCCTTTTGATCGACTCATTTTACAATCAAGTGAAACGCAACAAAAATGCAACAAACAGTGAAATATGAATGCGAAGGGTACAAAATAAACCCACCTACAATATGATATATCACTAAGCTTTAGAACACTGTTGTGAAAATCTCCAATCCGTGTCCGGGGAAACACTTCCCACCCACACTGATTGGTGGCTCGTCTGAGCTGCTGTGACGTAGATTATCATAGTAACTAATTGGATGACCATAGTATCTGGTATATCATCCAAAAGTGCAGATTTCAACCATTGAAATACTTTGTATAGTTGAAGACTTACGGTCATTAGAAAACATCACTGCACATCATAATGGCAGCTACACTTTACATCTTAAAGATCTAAAAATAAATATTTGGGAATGTCCGGCGGGCCAGATTGAAAAGTTTAACGGACCACATGTGGCCCCCGGGCTATAATTTGCCCAGGTCTGATCTAGACAAAACAGTAAAATGCTGTGAAGAAAAATAGACACAAAAATATTAAATTAATAGTGGGTCTGTCAAAAAAATTAGTTAACTCATGTGATTAATTACAACAAATGATCACATTAATCATTTATCTATTATGCAGATTAATAACACAATGTATTTTGTCTGCACATGCTCCTCTACCTTAAATTGGAACTGCACTTTTTTTGGAATTGTGCATATTGTTCACAATCATTATGAAATACATGTTGACAGATTGTTTTTTAAAGCATTCTAACTTGTAAATAAAAGTCTTCTTACAGTGGAGCTAAGGGGATATTCTCTATTTCGCCCAAAAAATCCAATAAATAGCCATTCAAAAAAAACACCAACAATACTCCATTTACATTTCGTGAAATGAATATTAACCAAGTATGAGGGATATTGTTATTATAAGCGCTAACGCAGACAAACTATTTTTCGAGGTGCCGTGATCACTACCATGTGTCACTATGTTTACATCATAGAGTGGTCTGCTGCTATCTCGCTTTCTTGCTACCTGGAAGTTAATTGGCGATCATAAATCATGCATCTCACCTGGACAGAAGACGTCTGAGTAGGTATTCCGACAAGTTGGTACACTTTGACAGCCATTTGACCCAAAACCGGCAAGAACAACACAAAAAGACGCCTGGTTCCACCCACCCCCTTTCTTTGTGAGGATTATGAGTCATTGTTTACCTATATGGGAATATATCAACGTCCCATCAGTCGGCATCCTAATGACACTGGGAAACAGCAAGGGATGTTTTACTAAAGAGTGTATGGATCCAATCCACCATATTCAGCTATTTTTATTATTCTATATTCGGCTCTAAACCTTGGAATACATGAACATCTGTGCAGCTGGTGCTAAATGAACTTGTCCTCCAAGTAAAAAATCTAAATTGCCTCTGTAAGTCACATGGTTTGCAGTCAAGCAATAGCCTTACGACCCCTCTAACTCTCAATCATACCTATTAACAATTTAGAGTCACCAGTTAGCCTAATATGCATGTTTTTGGGATGTGGGAGGAAGCTGACGCACCCAGAGAAGTTACACACAAGCATGGGGAAAACATGCAAAAATCACCTAGATGTTATAATCCTGATTCAAACCCTTGATCTCTTGACTGTGCTGACATGCATTCTTGAACCTGTTCACTACAAAAACCAAACCATTTGTTTGTCTTCACTTAGTGTTTCTTCACAAGTCTGAAAGGTATACACTCACATAACAGCGAGAGTAATTACTTTATGGCCTGCCATTTTAGTTGATGAACAAACATGATCAATAATGATAATATGCATTTCTTTCATTACAGGCAAGCCTGGAAGCAGCTTGGTGACATGGAGGTGGAGCAAGCAATGCAAGAATACATTTCCTGTGTGAACGTATTAGACTCTGAAGGCAGCCAGAGGGTAATAACCATTTTAACTCAAAGTAGAGTGTTATCGCTGACGTCCATATTTGTTGTTTTCGTGGTTATTCAAATTTATCACTGGATGAGCTGCAAATCAATTAGACAATATTGTGGGAAATAACCTACATTGCATAGCATACTGTATAGGCCAAAATTTTGGACACACCTTCTCATTGTCACGTCTTTGGGTTCATGTTTTGTTTTAGTCATGTTCGGTTTTGTTTTTTGGACATTCAGTTCTTGTTCCTGTACTTCCTTGTTTTTCTTATTACCATAGCAACTCATTAGTTTTCACCTTGTCCTCATGTCTCACACCTGTTTGTAATTATCATTATTTAAACCGGAAGTTGCCAGGAAGTCATCCTGGCGACTTTATTCCTCAACTGCCTTCATGCCATGCCATTGCTGTTTATTCTTTGCCCATAATTTCCCTCCTGCTCATGCTAAGTAAGTTTTTAATTTTGTTACGTCACAGTTGTTGAGTTTTGTTTTTGTCTATAGTCATGCCATAGTGCTAGTTTTGTTTTCTAGTCAAGTTTGTTCTCCTCCCTCGTGTGCGCCTTTTGTTTGCTTCCTTTGTTTGTAGTTTGTTAGTATAAATAAATATGTACTTACATTCACGTCTGGCTCGTGCCAATTTTCCTTTGCATCGGAAAAACAATCCTCGCCCAAGTCATAGTCCAAGTCCTGACACTCATTCAATGCGTTTTCTTTGATTTTCATGACTTTACATTGTAGATTGTCACTGAAGGCATCAAAACTATGAATGAACACATCTGGAGTTATGTACTTAACAAACAAGGTGAAATAACTGAAAACATGTTTTATAATTGTAGTTTCTTCAAAATAGCCACCTTTTGCTCTGATTACTTTTTTGCACACTTTTGGCATTCTCTCGATGAGGTGGTCACCTTAAAGGGTTTTCACTTCACAGGTGTGCTTGAAGCTCATTGAAAGAATGGCAAGAGTGTGCAAAGCAGTAATCAGAGCAAAAGGGTGGCTATTTTGAAGAAACTAGAATATAAAACATGTTTTCAGTTATTTCACCTTTTTTTTTGTTAAGTACACAACTCCACATTTTCATAGTTTTGATGCCTTCAGTCATGAAAATAAAGAAAACGCATTAAATGAGGAGAAGTTATGTCCAAACTTGTGGCCTGTACTGTATATAAGTATGTGTTCACATAGCCAGATCCATATAAATTTGCTGTCAAACCTTACCTATTAGGACCTAATGTTTCATAATTAATTTGATTTCTCCAAAATAAAATAAGTGACAAGATGGCAACACACCTAATGTTTTATCACTTTTAAATAAAATAAAATCTAATACAGTATAATAATAATGCAGTTCCCGTCTGTTTCCCTTAGATGGCAGTATCAGTTCTATATCCAGAGGTTCTCTATAAATGCATAAGAAAGGATACCATCTGTAAGACTGTTACTGTATCATTGGTTGTTGTTTTTAACAACACCAGGAGTTGTCAGCGAAAAGTCTTCAGTGTAATGTGATACAACTGTTTTGCTGTTGTGTTGCCTGACAGGCTTTTAATTGGGACAGCTGCTGATGCTTTCAGTCACAATACACAACTCTCTGCACAGTGAGCACTCATTTGAACGGTGGTTGTTTTGAAACATATGATAATGAAAGTCATTTTTTTAATACAAAAGCATTGAAATAGCCTCATTTTGACCAGACTCGGCAGTGAAATTATTTTATAATGGGACAGGAAGATTGCACTGGAGTGTGTTCAGTGTCAGATATCAAACTGATGCATCTGTAATTGCACAGTGTTCATTTTCAAGACAGCGTCCTGTTAAAAAAAAGTGTTATATACTAAATGTTAAACACACACACACAATTTAGTTGGGATAAAAAAATTATCAAAATAATTAAGATAACATTTTGGAAAACCTAATTTGGATTTTAATGAAGATTTCACACAAGGTAGAATTGTCATTAACATTTACTTGAAAAAAAAAAATATATATATATATATTTTTTAAATTTGTGGCGGCCGTAATTCTTTCGTGGCGGGCCGCCGCAAATAAATGAATGTGTGGGAAACCCTGGTGTCTATTCATCACCAATTTTTTATTTCTTTGCACCCCACTATGTCTGTACTGCCCCTCCTTTCCCCTTTATTTTGCCCCGCCATCCTCTTCAACCCACCACTGCTTTTCTTGCTAATTTGCGTCACTTTAATGACATCACTCTCATACACTTGACACATTCTTTTCTCTTCCAAGGCCAGTGGGGTGGCGGGCAATACTTGCTGACTATACTGCACCCCCATACACTATACCATAGAGGCAGCCGAGAGCACAAACCTGAAAAGAAGCTGATTGTATTACCACAGCATGCGCGTTATTTTGCAGGCATCGTTAAATAAGTAGGCGTGTATAGACAGAGAAACGGTGGGAGAATAATAGCCAGAAGTCAACCTTTGTTCCTGCCTCAATTGTTGAGCAGACACTGGCTTTATATTAGATTACATTGCAAGGGAGCAGGCAAGGCGCATCAGCGAATATTCTGTTTCACAAGTAAATTAGTTTGTCCCAAAAAGCCCACACACAATTCTTGCACTTGTCGTGTTTCTCCTGGATTTCTTTGAAATCCGATTTGTGTGACTTGCTTTTAAAGTTTAGTCGCCGAAGAATAGGATGTTGTCTGAGGAAAAAAAATAATATAATGAGGAATTCCATTAGAAAAATAGCATGTGCAGAGACCTCCACAAATTATAACAATCCCATTTGATTAGAGCCAAATTGTACCCACCTCCTGGGCAGGCCTCCATTTTGTCATTAGGACCTATGCATCTGCGGCGTCTTCAGTAATGCGGACGTTGTACCGATCCGTTGTGGTGAAGAAGGAGCTGAGCCGGAAGGCAAAGCTCTCAATTTACCGGTCGATCTACGTTCCCATCCTCACCTATGGTCATGAGCTTTGGGTCATGACCGAAAGGATAAGATCACGGGTACAAGCGGCCGAAATGAGTTTCCTCCGCCGTGTGGCGGGGCTCTCCCTTAGAGATAGGGTGAGAAGCTCTGCCATCCGGGAGGGACTCAAAGTAAAGCCGCTGCTCCTCCACATCGAGAGGAGCCAGATGAGGTGGTTCGGGCATCTGGTCAGGATGCAACCCGAACGCCTCCCTAGGGAGGTGTTTAGGGCACGTCCAACCGGTAGGAGGCCACGGGGAAGACCCAGGACACGTTGGGAAGACTATGTCTCCCGGCTGGCCTGGGAACGCCTCGGGATCCCCCGGGAAGAGCTAGACGAAGTGGCTGGGGAGAGGGAAGTCTGGGTTTCCCTGCTGAGGCTGTTGCCCCCGCGACCCGACCTCGGATAAGCGGAAGATGATGGATGGATGGATGGACCTATGCATTGTTCTCTAATAGTCTCAGGAATTTGTTGAAACATTATTAGGGTCATGCACAACATTTTGTGGCCAGTGATTTAATATTTTTGAGTTCTTCTGTTGTTCACTGACTAACAAACATTACTGGGTCTTATGCAGTACTGACCTTACTTGGTGAAAGTAACTAGTGGAACGTTTACAAGCAAAGTGCATAAAACATTTATTTTACAAAATCTTAGCTTAGTACACAAAACTATATGTACAGTGTCTCACAAAAGTTTCTGCAACCATTTCGATTACAGAATATCTTATGGGATAATATTATAGAAATTAAACTTTGATACAATTTACTGTGTACAGCTTGTAAACAATGTCGACTTAGTATTCCTAAAATTTACTGAAATTGACCCAAAAAGGCCATTATTGTCTAAATAGCTGGTGACACATGTTAGTCGCAACATAATTGTGCCTTGCCTACAGGTAAGTTAGCAACTTGATTTTGGACTGCATGAGTGTGGCAATGCAAAACTGGAGCTGCGGTTCATTGAAGGCAGCATGAATTCCACCTCAAACTTGTCATGACGTGGTGGTGACGAATCCCAAGATACAGAGATGGCAAGGTTGGTACAAAAAAACATGGGTTTAAGGTTAAAAAAAATGCAAGAAAAACACAAACCAGAAACCAGGAAACAGCAAACAGGAACAGGAGTCAGAATCCAGGGTATAGCTCACAGCATACAAGAAACAGTTAGTCCACAGCATACAACAAACAATACTCCAGCACTGACTGGAGGGCAAGGCAGGTCTAAATAGCAGTCTGATTGACATCAGGTGTGTCCAGGTGCCGATCAGTCGCAGTTGAGGGGAACAGCGCTAAGGGAGGCAAGCAGGAAACTAAACAAAAATAAGAGCGCTGATAGTAAATAAAACACAAACAGAGGGAAAACTAAAACATAACCAAAACTGTCAGTGACAAGCCTGACAAAACTGTGACATTCTAAAGCAAAACATTATTACCTCTCTTGAGAAACTTTTCCAACATGATAATTATCCCAGACACACCTCAAAGAAGACAAGTGGTATGCTGAGGTTGCTGAATTCGAGTGCGATGGACTGGCCTCCAGACCTGAACGTAATTGAGCTGAATACCTGTGGAATAATTTTAAGGTGAAGATCACTGGTGAAGCCATTCACCAGTGATGTTGTCAAAAAAATAATGTTTGAGACTTTTTTTCATCCGACAATGCGGAAATTATAACGTTTCAGTGCAGTTTGCATACAGCAAAATGTAGAAAACACAATAAATGAATAAAGGATAATAATAACACTGGTAACACCCACATTACAATTACCCTTACTGTACACCAAAGGATTACACTATATAAACCCATATTGCACACAAAAGATCATGTACACATAATAATAACAATAATATAATCTTTATACTGCACTTAGAGTGTACATATTGCGCACTAAAAATACTGTATACTATGTAGTATGTACAAATAATGAAACCCTACTCTAACACATATATTGCACATGGAGCGTACATTTTGCACACCAAGAAAAAAAAAATGATTACAGTATTTACATATAGTGAAGTGTGAAGTATATTTATATAGCGCTTTTCTCAAGTGACCCAAAGCGCTTTACATAGTGACACCCAATATCTAAGTTACATTTAAACCAGTGTGGGTGGCACTGGGAGCAGGTGGGTAAAGTGTCTTGCCCAAGGACACAACGACAGTAACTAGGATGGCACAAGCGGGAATCGAACCTGCAACCCTCAAGTTGCTGGCACGGCCACTCTATCAACCGAGCTATGCCGCCCCTCCATATGTGTATTATGGAGTCTTATGGCTGTATGTGGAAATGATCTGCAGTTGCGCTCCTTCTTGCACTGTGGATGTTTGTGCTTGGAATGTGAGGGATTTGACTTAATGGATGTCCATTTAGCCTACATCCTCTGAGCAACCTCCTCAATGGTGTCCAGTGGGAAACCTAGGATAGTGCCAGCTCTCTCAATCTGCTTATTAAGTTTGTTTCTGTCTGATCGTGCTGCCCCTATACCGCAGCAAGCAATGTCCTAGAATAGCCCATAAACGACCACAGTTTCTTGAAAAGTGCGTTGCAGTGATAATCGAACACTGAAGGAACTCCTTGAGAGTTTCAATCACCGACTGATGCATAAGGAGTGGTCACCCAGGGTTCCGACTTCATGTGCAAGTCTAGTCCATTGGGAGACCAGCTCTTTGGGAGATCATCTTGAATGGAGACAAATCAGCAGCGCAGAGACATCACCAACTGATGGAGAGAGGAGTGGTCCATCCGGGCTCTCGACTTTGAACAGCTAGTGCTGTGGAGGCTGATCCGTGGTCACCTGAGAGGGGTGCAGAGCAGAAAAGAGAGGAAACAGATCAACTGGTCTAAAAAGGGGTCTATTTCAAGGCTAGAGTATACAAATTAGATTAAAGATGACACCTAAATGCTTCTACTGAGATAGCGTCTCTGACTGTTACCGGTAGGGAATTCCAGAGTACTGGAGCCCATAAGGAACACGTTTTAAAGCCTGCAGACTTTTTTGGGGCTCTGGGAATCACTAGTAAGCCGAAGTTCTTTGAACGCAGATTTCTAGCTGTACAATACAATCAGCAAGATAGGATGGAGCTAGGCAATTTAGTATTTTACACTTACGTAGTAAAACCTTAAAGTCACATCTTAAGTGCACAGGAAGCCAGTGCAGGTGAGTCAGTATAGGCGTAATATGGTCAAACTTTCTTGTTCTTGTCAAAAGTCTAGCAGCCGTATTTTTCGAAAATAATACGTTACAGTAATCGAGACGAGACGTAACGAAAGCATGAATAATGATCTCAGCGTCGGTGGTTGACAAAATGGGACAAATCTTTGCGCTATTACTGAGTAAAATGAAGGTTGTTTTAGTAACACTCTTAATGCGTGACTCAAATGAGAGAGTTGGGTCGGATATAATACCCAGATTCTTTACCAGGTCGCATTGTGTAATTGTTTGGTTGTCAAATTTTAATGTGGTATTATTATATAGGTACCGGTGTCTCGCAGGACCGACAATCAGCATTTCCGTTTTCTTCGCGTTAAGATGCAAAAAGTTGCTGGACAATCATTGTTTAATTTCATTTAGACACGCCTCCAGGTGACTACAATCTGTATAGCCCTTCTTGCACAGGGCGTTTAAAGTGTAAGTCCAGTTCAGTTTATTGTTGAGGTGAACAACTAGGTTTTTAAAAAAGGCCACTATACAGTATATATATGTCTTGATTCCTTAATCTTCATCGGTGTGGATGGTGGGGCTGGCCGCCAGAATTCAATCACAAGCTCATTTGCCTTACTGGTGTTTAAGTGCAAGTGATTACGTGATTATCGGTCAATGCCTCAGACACACAACCCACCACTGCAGAGTCGGTCGAGAACCTCTGCAGATGGCAGTGGTTGGAGTTGTCTGAGGTGTAGAGAGTGAACAGGTTGACCTATTTTCAAAGGATAGTGAATATCTATACTGTTTTCCAAACTATACAGACTACTCCAATGTGGACTCCCAGTTTCCTTTCATTTAGGTATGTAACAGTATGTAGTCATATTTAGATGTTCTGAGACGTAGCTTCCAGTTAGGTACATTTGTGCACTGACTTCCCAATCAGTCACATTTTAAGTGAGAGACAGGGAGTGTAAATTCCAAGTTGTGGTGCAATCACACACGCCTGTGGAGTGTGCCTAAAAGCGCTGGTAAAGGCAAGGTAATGCATGTAGGTGGACGAAATCAGTGCAACCCAGCCTTTGGTTAGCAGGAGTCATGAAATCCAGACCCGAGAGACCATCTATCATTGTTAATATTTCCTGTTCCTTAAAACTTTGTCTTGTGGCGAAATACGTGAACGAACAACTACTAGAGGGTAAACCAATCCCACCCAATCCACTTTATTTATATAGCACATTTAAACAACAAAAATGTTTCCAAAGTACTGCACAAAAATATTAAAAAAAGATTCAAATACTATCCTTAGCTCCACCAATGACTGAATAAAAAAAAAATATATATATATATACATATATATATACATATAAAACTAAATAAAATCATATAAAACCAATATAAAAACAATATAAAAATAAATATGATTAAAAACGGTTTTAAAAGGTAAAGCCAACAAAAAAAAAAAATAGAAATAAACATTTATAAAACACAGGACCACACAACTCACATAGGGTTAAAAGCCAGAGAATAAAAGTGGGTCTCAAGACGAGACCTAAAACACTCCACTGTGGGAGCAGTTCGAACATGGAGGGGCAGAGTGTTCAATAGCTTAGGGCCGACCACAGAGAAGGCTATGGTTTTAAGTCTCGTCTTAAATTAAAGTACCAATGATTGTCACACACACACTAGGTGTGGTGAAATTTGTCCTCTGGGAAGTGAGGAGAGCAGTGGGCAGCAGCGGTGCCGCGCCCGGGAATCATTTATGGTGATTTAACCCCCAATTCCAACCCTTGATGCTGAGTGCCAAACAGGGAGGCAATGGGTCCCATTTTTTTATAGTCTTTGGTATGACTCGGTTTGAACTCCCAACCTACCGATCTCAGAGCGGACACTCTAACCACTAGGCCACTGAGTAGGGTATTGGGCACCACGATTTGGAGCTGGCTCCCGGATAAAACAAAAGGTTAAGGGACAGAGGGTAAGACAAAAAGCACAATGCCAGTGTTGTTTAGTAGAGATTTCAAACAAGCTGGGAACAATTGATGCTACATTAATGCTGCTTTTGGAAATAATGAACATTCATTTACTAAAAGTAATAGAGTGTTGCACACTGTTTAAACTTTTATTGTTGCACCTTCACTTTATTTGTATTTTTTAATAAACGCTATAAACCAGGGATGCCTGATGCGTGGCCTGGGGCCATTTTGGCCCGCAGGTTGTTTTCCCGGACCAGAGTCTTGTTCTAAAAATAAAATTAATGGGATGTATCATTAGATAGCACACTAATTTGCTTTGTTGTCAATAACAAAAAGCTTGTCTATCTTATAATCTAGTAAAGTGGTTCTCAAATGGGAGTGCGCGTACCCCTGGGGGTACTTGAAGGTATGCCAAGGGGTACATGAGATTTTTTTTTAAATATTCTAAAAATAGAAACATTTCAAAAATCCTATATAAATATATTTATTGAATAATACTTAAACAAAATATGAATGTACGTTCATAAACTCTGAGGGGAAAAAAATACAACAATGCAAAATTCAGTGTTGACAGCTAGATTTTTTGGGGACATGTTCCATAAATATTGATGTTAAAGATTTATTTTTTTGTGAATAAATGTTTAGAATTAAGTTCATGAATCCAGATGGATCTCTATTACAATCCCCATATTTTATTTTTCAACATGTTTTTATTTATTTTTATATCCATCCATTTTCTACCGCTTATTCCCTTTGGGGTCACTGGTGCCTATCTCAGCTACAATCGGGCGGAAGGCGCGGTACACCCTGGACAAGTCGCCACCCCGTCTTTTTTCCAAATAGTTAAAAAAAGACCACTACAAATGAGCAATATTTTGCACTGTTATACCATTTATTAATTCAGAAACTGATGACATAGTGCTGTATTTTACTTCTTCATCTCTTTTTTTTTCACCAAAAATGTTTTGCTCTGAGTAGGTGGTACTTCAATTAAAAAAATGTTCACAGGGGTACATCACTGAAAAAAGGTTGGGAACCACTGATCTAGTATATTGATCTACATTAAATTGGTAAAATGTACAAAGGGCCCCCCCACATCCTTTAATTTGTCTGTATATTATATATATTTCTTCAAGTTTTAGTTCATTTTTTTACTTGAGAACTTTTGTTTATTGTAGTAATACTTACCAACAGGTTGCATTTTCTTGTTTTTATTAAAAAAAAAACATTAAACACAAAAGCTAAGCAGCCTTTTACTGTCACGAAATCAAGTGGCATTAAAACTAAGGTACCTTTATGTACTGAACTGTGATTGATTATGGAGTTATTTTTTAGTGTATTGTCCTTTGAGAAAATGTAACAAAATGGTTCCTAAAATGTATTTGGTGTGCTTACTTTCATGAGAGACTTAATTTCCACTGCATGGATGAAAATGTGATGTTTTAGTTTTAGCTACCATCCATCTATGGTCAATAATAATGTTTGTGTTTTTGTGTGACAGGAAAGCCGAGGAGCAGAGAGGAGAACGGGTTTCGGTGGTGCAGCGGTCAGTTCTTTGTACCAAGAGGAGACGATTAGGTATTACCATTACAAGTATACACAAACTACAGTACATGTGTTATGTACATATCTCACATTGTTCACCCATTAGGTTTTTTTTTACAAAAAATGTTAAAAGTCAGGAGGGTTGTGAGACTGATCCCTTAGTGCGCAGGTTGTATACCCTGCCATTGTTAACCACCTTTCTCATGCTGTGTTTGATTGCATTCAACAGAGCGTAACATACACTCTGATTTATGTTAATGGGATATTTCTCTCCTATTTTTGTTTGCCTTGCAGACTTACTCAAGCTTAAAAACTCATCTTCTTTTCAATTGGGATGAGGGGGTTATTTTGGCAATGAAATGACATTTGAGAATACTACAGATTTCCTTCTTTATAATTTGTGTGCAGTCTTTGGAGGCACCGGCCAGAGTCTCCCCTTTTAATTACGTTAGGATTGAAGGAAGTGGCGTGTGGGTTTATGGACGCATGGTGGGCGCAGCAGGGGCACACGGGAACATTTCCGTAACAATGAATCCTCAAAGGTAATAACCATGCCCGGTGCTCAAAGGTACACGCGCTGTTGTACGTCCCTGCCATTGCATTAGAATCCATGCAGAACCTGCCGGAACTGTCACAATCACTGCTCTGCTGCATTCAAATTCCGACTGCTTCACATACATACACACACTTCAATATTAAACAGCTATGCACCCATCACAGTTAATTGCATTGATTGCTCTTCACCTCACTGTGAGCAGTGTATGTGTTTGTGTGTATTGATAAAAGTACTATTGATTCTTACTGAACTGATCAGTGTGTGATTAAAGAGGCTTTGAACGCCATGTCTGTGAACACCATGCGTGTAATCCCTTCGACAGAACATGCTATGTTTTGTTGACTGGACTCTGACGGAAGCAAGCACTAAATTATTTTACTTCTATTTGCTATTTTAATTGTGTGTGTGTGCAAGTGGGGTTGTATGTGTGTGCCTGATTCCCCACTGTTTGGTCTGATCGATGAAATACATATTTGCCAGTACATCAGGCTGGACCGACACACGGTGCAAAAAAAACAGATGTTTTGATGACAAAGTAGCCTGTGACCTTCCCAGCATGCATTGCAGCACTACTGCTGTCATACTTCTTACAAAAGCCCCATTAATCATTAGTTTTTTCTGTGTGTATTTGTGTATTCTGTCACAGTGTAGGTTATAGACTACTGCACTCATATAAAAAGCTTTATTTTAGCTTTAGGATACATTATATTAAAGTGTGCATGGGCCAACCCTGTCTTACCATTGACAAAAGACTGATGAGCTGCCCTATTGATTAGTTGCCGGGGTAGACGGATGGCGACCACACATCAGGGACACTCAGGGTCACAGTGGCCATCAGGCAAAGGAAGGAAGTGGGCGTTTCCAATTGTGGGAAGTCATGAATATACATCATTGCTCTAATCAGGAATATGTAAATGGATGAGCTCATACATAACGTGGCGGTAATAAAAAGTGTAATGAGTTATTCATGATTCATCACAAGCTGATAGGCAGAGAGGGAGAGCTGTGGAGTAAGGTAAAAACACATTGCTAAAATGACACAAAAGGAGCGTCATTGTAAAACAAAACCTTTTTTGTCGACTTTTCCCATCAATATTTTGCATTAAATTATTATTCTGTCAATCAAACTCAGTCATTGTGGAACATCAATGAATCCATCCAATGCTTAGGAGACGGAAACTGCAACAGGCTGTTTTTAAAATGTTCCCTTACAAAATAAATCCTAGTATAGTAAATAGATCCATCCATCCATCCATTTTCTACCGCTTATTCCCTTTGGGGTCGCGGGGGGCGCTGGTGCCTAGATCAGCTACATTCGGGCGGAAGGCGGGGTACACCCTGGACAAGTCGCCACTTCATCGCAGGGCTAGTAAATATATTTTAAATTTAAAAAAAAACCCGAAGAAGATGCTTTTTGATCCCAAATCTGTGGGGGTTCACAACCCTATAATTATCCATGGGGAGAGAATGGAGCAGGTGTCCTCCTATAAGTACTTGGGTATTTGTTTTGATTCCCATTTAACTTGGGCCAACCAAGTTGTTCCCGTATTAACCAGCGCCTGCACTTTCTAAGGAGGCTCAGGGTCCACGGTGTGGAAAGCAATGTCATGATGTTGTTTTATAAGGCAAACATTGAATCCGTCATCCGTTATGGCATCTCCACATGGTTTGGAAATCTGTCTGTCAAACTCACAACCCAACTTCAAAACCTAATCAAGAGTGCTGGTAAAATAATTGGCATGCCCCTTGTTCCCTTCAAGAAATATTTGAGAAGACCGTGAGGAAGCAGGGTCTTAAAATCACCCGTGACCCACACCACATACTTCATAGTGAAATTGTGTTGATGCCAACGGTACAGAACAGCAACCTCCAAACTCAACAGGTATAGATTTTCCTTTGTCCCACTGACAATCAAAGCACTCAACAACACAAAACTACTGTAATAACCGGATGCAATAATAAGGAGTGCAGTATTGGGATAATGCAATACGGGAGTGTAATGTGTGATCTCATAACTTACTGATATACCTGCACACTGTTCACTGTCGTCACTGTCTTATCGGATGAACTGTATGTACGTATGTATGTATGTATGTATGTATGTATGTATGTATGTAAAACGCTGTGTCTTGATGTCCAAGACAAATTACTCCTCTGAGACAATAAAGCTAATTATTATTATTATTAATAAATAGCTGATTTATCACCCTGGATCCTTGCTAAGAAGGCCAAAGAGTGCGGGTTCATTTTTAAAAATGTTTTTATTGATTGATTACATTAGTTTCTTGATCAGTGTGGACACATTTTTCCAGAACATTTAGCTGCCAAGTAGACCAGATCTGGATGCAGATCTAGGCTAAATGGTTCTAAACAATATACATACAAAGCAATACAGTATATACATTTATCTAAACCGCAAAGGACAGTGCAATAACACAAGAGATTTTTTTTTCAAAGATTATGACCATTTAGTGTAAATGTACTGTACATATCTAAAGGTAACTTAAATTTTACAACTTTAAAAATGTTGCACAACTTCAAAATGTTTTGGTGGAAAATTAAATTAGTATATTTCACAGCACAGCATCAACAGAAGCAATGTTCCACTGTAATGGCGGTAGGAGCAGATTGCTCACCAAGTGGTAATACCAGCTCAGCGGCCTTGTGGTTAGAGCAGGTCTGGGCAATTATTTTGACTCGGGGGGGCAAATTTAAAGGAAAAATGTGTCTGGGGGCCGGTATATCTGTTTTAGGAACACTAATACATCCATCCATCCATTTTCTACTGCTTATTCTCTTTGGGGTCGCGGGGGGCGCTGGTGCCTATCTCAGCCTCAATCGGGCGGAAGGCGGTGTACACCCTGGACAAGTCGCCAACTCATCGCAGACACTAATACAAAATCTCACAATAATGTCTGATTGAATGCTAAAGACCTCCTTAAAAAACGGAATGGAATTAAAACATGTTTTACTGAATGAGACACCTAGAATGTACATGTGAATAAAGAATGTGGGATTTACAATAATAACTATAACGATAAAAAACGGAATATTGACAACATATGACATATTTTACAATCATGCGAAAACGCAACAAAAATGCAACACAGCGAAATATGAACGTGAAGGGTAAAAAAAAACCCCACCTACAATCTAATATATCACTAAGCTTTAGAACTTTCTAGTAAAAATCTACTTCCGCGTCTGTCCCTGACACCCGCATTTCAGGCTGGCCACACTGGAAACACTCCGTGGAAACGTTCCCCACCCACACTGCTTGGTGCCTGGAGCTACTGTGACTTAGATTACCATAGTAACTATTTTGATTACCATAGTAACTAGTTACTAGTATATCATGCGAAAGCACAACCATTGAAATACTTTGTAAAGTTCAATACGGTCATTTGAAAAAGTCACTGCATATTAAAATGGCAGTTACACTTTCCATCTTAGAGAGCTAAAAAAAATATTTGGGAATGTCCGTGGGCCGGATTAAAAAGCTTGACGGGCCGCATTTGGCCCCTGGGCCTTAATTTGCCCTGGTCTGGGTTAGAGTTTCCGCCCAGAGACTGGGAGGTTGTGAATTCAAACCCCGGCCGAGTCATACAAAAGACTACAAAACATGGGACCCATTGCCTTCCTGCTTGGCACTCAGCATCAAGGGTTGGAATTGGGGGTTAAATCACCAAAATGATTCCCGAGCACGGCGCACGCTGCTGCTCACTGCTCCTCTCACCTCCCAGGGCACAACAAGGTCAAATGCAGAGGACAGATTTCACCACACATAGTGTGTGTGTGACAATCATTGAAACTTTAACTTTTACTTTAATACCAGTACATTGTGAACACTGGAGTAGATCATGATTGAGTTTCACACCTGATCAGCTCAGTAGCACTTGCTGGATGTCGACCACTCATAATACTTTAAAATGTTTAGAGTAAATTAAACGAAAATCAGAAGTGTGCCTAAAGCACTCATTTCAAACCCCAGTGTTTATTTGATTTTGTAGAAAACGCACCCAGCGATTATAGGACTATAGAATTTATGTTTGTTTGTCTTTTTTAGGTTACACGATATCCCATGGGTGTTGTTTTCCTCTAAGTATAGGTGCAGGAAGTGCAGGGTATCATAGGGTGGAAGATCATGTGTCTTTTACGGCTGGCTCGGCTCACTCGGGTGACCTCATTTTGATTTACAACAGCATCACATTGGCACATTGTCAGTATTTTTCATCAGTATACAATATTTAGGTTTTTGTGGTAACTTATTGAGAACTAAATAGGAACCTCACCCAAAGGTGGACAAGGGTCTGCATATTTGTTTCTTAGGAGTACGACTCTCACACCCATGCTGGAGCGACTCCAGAAGGGCAGGATAGTGGCAGCTGAGGTAATTGAATAAAAGTGTTAATTGGGGCATTTTCAGTATTTCAGTACATGCTTTATATTGGACAGTGACATAATTTCCTTGAAGGTAAACTGAACGGAGGCAATATAAGGGAATTAAACCTACCACCTAGAAAATGCAGTGTCTTACAGACTACTAGTAAGCCAAACAGCGCCCTCTATATCTATGTTGTAGCTCTAGGTGGCGGTTGTGTGAATTATGTATGGTTCAGAAGGGCACGATACAGAGAAGAACACGGCTGACTGGTCTGTGGTTCCGGGTTAGGGGTCTTTTGGCTTGGGGATGGCTGACGTACAGCAGCGGCTATGTGGGCTGTCTGTCAGACAATAGAGCACTAAATTCAATTAATCTGAATGGCCAGCATGAGTAAGAGGGAGGGAAAGGCGTAAAGCTCTAAATGAGATTTCTCCCCTTCTCCCCCCTGCCCCACCACCACCAGCAGCACTCACGCTTGTCCCCAATGCCAGGAGGTGATTAGAGATGCAGAGATAGAATCAGGTGGGACGGTGCCCCGTGTGTGTGTGTGTGTGTGTGTGCGTGCGTGCTTGCTGGTTGTACGTCAGTGTTCCCAGAGGATGTGACACATGTGGCTGTTGCCTGTGCATGAGGCAAGAAGAGTTTGTGTTATCCGTCTGCTTGCGTTTGACTATTGCAAATAATGGGTTATTGAATGATACAAATATATATTTTGACGTATTCAACTTTTTTATTTTAACAGATTGATTGATTGATTGATTGATTGATTGATACTTTTATTAGTAGATTGCACAGTACAGTACATATTCCGTACAATTGACCACTAAATGGTAACACCCGAATAAGTTTTTCAACTTGTTTAAGTCGGGGTCCACGTTAATCAATTCATGGTAATTCATTGTGCTTTTATTTGAGTTGAGAAATCAACCTAAATGTTTTATCAATACCTAAATGTTTTAGCAATAACGATTATAAAGTTAGCAAAACTTAGTCTATATATACACTATATTTTCATGAGTATTTACATTGTAGATTGTCACTGAAGGCATCAAAATTATGAATGAACACATGTGGAGTTATGTACTTAACAAAAAAAGGTGAAATAACTGAAAACATGTTTTATTTTCTAGTTTCTACAAAATATCCATGCTTTGCTCTGATTACTGCTTTGCACACTCTTGGCATTCTCTCAAATAACATATAAAAGTATACATATATATATATATACTGTATATGTATGTATGTATATATGTATGTATGTATGTGTGGGTATATATATATGTATATATACTGTATATATATATATTTTAAATTATTTAAATGTAAACAATATTAACTGCTCTGAACTTTTGGCCTGTACTGTATATGTGTGTATATATATATATATATATATATATATATATATATATATATAATTAGAGCAGTGAATATTGTTTACATTTAAATATTAATGAGTGACTGGTGGTATATACCCTAAAACATATAGTATAAAAATGTCTGTTTGAATAATTATTCATATTTGTATCAATTGTGTTTACAATAAACTAGGAGAACCTCTTTATGAATGTTGTGAACTCACTGTTAAATCCACAGTTTACCTCTATAGTATCAATCATACAAATCAGCTTCACACATTCTACAGTAAATAAAAAATTTTCACATCCCCAACTTTTAAAATTGTAAAAGTAACATTTAAAATTTGCAACAAGAACATTTAAGAAGTCATTTACTCTCTCAAAGTAATTCTGAATCCCTTTCTTTTTGTATTCATGCACCCTTTTCAGGGAAGAGGATAAGAACATATTTGATTACTGCAGAGAAAACAACATAAAGCACATTACCAACGCCATCACTTCTCAAAAAGTGGACGTCAACACAAAAGATGAAGAGGTAAGTGAAAGCAGTAAAACAACACAATGAGCATGACCAGGTCCACATGTGCACATGATGAGAAAATGATACGTGAATTGTCTGGTTTAAAAACAAAACAAAACACTGAATTGTCTAAACCTCAATGTTCATTATATTCTACTTTTTGTCAATAACTTCTAGTCCAAAGAAAACAACTGGCAAAAATGCAAGGCGAGCTGCAGTACTGCTACTTCACAGCAGAGAGCAGTAGTGAAGTTTCACATAAACAGCCTAATTGGATGCAAGGCCCCCTTTTCTTGACAAGTATCATTAGGTGGTCCACATAGAGGGTCCTGTATAATTAGGACTAATGTCCACTTGTTTCCCCTCCTCCAGGTTTCATCTTGTCAGCTTAATGATCTTGCAAATTACTCATTAATTACTTTTTCAAAGGTTATATTGCATTTAATACAAACAGAAAGGTAATACTGAGTGTACCATTTTAGTAATACGTTTTTAATGTTGCACTTTGTAGGAGAAAAATGTGAACAAATGCGCTTTTCAATGTGGGACTTGTGCTATGTTCTGTGTAATGTATACCCCTTTTTTCGTTATTCCAAAAACTCTTTGAAAATAAACTTTTCACGCATTTAAGATAAAGTAACCATGAATTTAAGGCATTGCACTACTGGATTACTTAATACCCTACGACTTAACTATGGTCTTTAGTGATGATGCAAGCAAATACACGTCTGGAGGAGAGTAAGGAAAGTGGGGGCAAGCTTATTGGTATTCTGGCCCGTTTCAGGACATATCCATTCTAACATGCAGCCATGGTGATCAATATGATTTAAGCAGCAGAGTTGGACTTATAGAGTTTGTTTTGCCTAATTGCCCCTAACTGAAAAATGAACTTGATCTCAATGTAACAGGAGGGCACCGTGTTCGTGCTATGTCAACAAGATATAGAGTCGTGGGGCTGCTGATCTCTACACACTATGTACACATACTGGCGTTCATACTCACGGTTAGATCGATCAAGCTTACAGACTTTAAAATACAACCACAGTCCAAATTAGTGAATATTGTGTATTTTGACTGATTCATGCCTGTTAACTCTCAGAACAGTTTGCTGTGTTTAAACGTCTAATTGTGCGTTTTGTAGGGCCGAGCTCTCCTGCACTGGGCTTGCGACAGAGGCCACAAGGAGCTGGTTGCTGTTCTTTTGCAACATAAAGCCGATATCAACAACCAGGTAGGCAGAATTATCAGAATCAGAATCAGGTTTATTGGCCAATTTGACTTGCGAGACTATACTCTCTTTGTGCAATGCATGAAACAAAGTTTACTGTGCAGTTCAAGTTAAAGCATCCCTCTAATGTTGGTTTAATTGGTAATTTTGTCTAAATCTAAATGAATGAATGTTAGCCTGAAAAGCTTTCTAGAGCTCTGGACGCCGCATAATTAGTTTTGTTTACACATGTTGGCCGGAGATGCGACAACTAAATTGAATGGTGCCAGTCCTTCAAAGTTTACAGCACATTTTCAACTCACACATACTGAACCATACAACACTAGACTAATTGGTTAAATATAACCATTTTGTAAAAATGCACTAGGCATGCTTTTTTGTCTATAGTCTCAGCCATAATGAAGGACAAAATTCCAGATCTATAGTGTCCGGAAATACACAACTACCTCACTAACCAGCCGCTGTCCTACAATCTTTAGTCCATCAGTTATTACCGCCTTTCTTTCTACAAACCCCAAAACCAGTGAAGTTGGCACATTGTGTAAATGGTAAATAAAAACAGAATACAATGATTTGCAAATACTTTACAACCTATATTCAATTGAATACACTGCAAAGACAAATTATTTAATGTTCAAACTGAGAAACAATTTTTTTTGCAAATAATCTTTGATTTAGTATTTAATCGCAGCAACACGTTGCAAAACAGTTGGTACTTTGGCATTTTTACCACTGGTGGCCTTTTTTTAACAACACTCAGTTAATGTTTGGGAAATGAGGAGACCAGTTATTGAAGCTTTTCAGGTGGAATTATTTTCCATTCTTGCGTGATATACAGCTTAAGTTGTTCAACAGTCCGGTCGTATTTTACGCTTCAAAATGCACACCACATTTTCAATGGGAGACAGGTCTGGACTATAGGCAGGCCAGTCTAGAACCCAAACAGTTTTACTACAATGCCACGTTGTTGTAACATGTGCAGAATGTGGCTTTGCATTGTCTTGCTGAAATAAGCAGGGGCTTCCATGAAAAAGATGTTTCTTGGATGGCAACATATGCTTTCACAGATGTGTAGGTTACCCATGCCTTGGGCACTGATATACCCCCATACCATCACAGACGCTGGCTTTTTAACTTTGCGCCTATAACAGTCCGGATGGTTCTTATCCTCTTTGGTCTGTAGGACACGACGTACACTTTTTTTGTTCACGTCGTGTTTTTGTTTCCAAAAACAATTTGAAATGTGGACTCATCAGACCACAGAACACCTTTCCACTTTCCATCAGTCCATCTTAGATGAGCTCTGGCCCAGCGAAGTCGGCGGCGTTTCTGGGTGTTGATAAATGGCTTTGGCTTTGCATAGAAGAGTTTTAACTTGGACTTATTACATATGTTGCGACAAACTGTAGTTACTGACAATGGTTTTCTGAAGTGTTCCGGAACCCATGTGGTGATATCATTCACACACTGATGTTGTTTTTTGATGCAGTACCACCTAAGAGATCGAAGGTCCATAATATCATCGCTTACGTGCAGGGATTACTCCAGATTCTCTGAACTTTTTGATGATATTACGCACTGAAGAATGTGAAATCTCTAAATTCCATGCAATTTCAATCACTCAATCAAACTTTATTGATAAAGCCCTAAAATCACAAGTGTCTCAAAGGGTTGCACAAGCCACAACAACATCCTCGGCTCAGATGCCACATCAAGGCAAGAAAAAATTAAACCCAAAGGGATGACAATGATAAACCTTGGAGGGGACCGCAGATGTGGGGACCCCCCCCGGGCAACCAGTGCAATGGACGTCGAGTGGATCTAGCATAATAGTGCGAGAGTACAGTCCATAGTGGATCTAGCATAATAGTGCGAGAGTTCGTCCATAGTGGATCTAGCATAATAGTGTCCAATCCATAGTGGGGCCAGCAGGGTCCCGACTTTGAACAGCTCGCGCCTCACCTGTGGTCAACGAATCTGTGCCCCCACCTCTCCACGAAGGAGAGGGGGCAGAGCAGAAAAGAAACGGCAGATCAACTGGTCTAAAAGAGGGTCTATTTAAAGGCTAGAGCAGGGGTCGGGAACCTTTTTGGGTGAGAGAGCCAAAAAGCCAAATATTTTAAAATGTATTTTCGTAAGAGCCATATAATATTCTTTTTAACACTGAACAGAACTAAACACATGCATTTTTAAGTAAGACCAACATTTCTAGAGTATAATAAGTCTATTATTCTTTGTAATAACATTGTTATTCTGAAGCTAACTGTGGAGGGGGCGTGGCCTGTGGGCCTGCAATGAACTGGGGTGTGCCAGGACCGGCCTCTAAATCAGCGACAGGTGCGTAGACGGCCCACCTGGGCCTTGTTATCTAATCACCTGTCACTCTGTTATAAGCAGCAGCCAGGAGGAGACACAGGGTTGGGGCTGGAGCCAGAGCGTGAGCGAAAACGAAAAAAAAAAATACAATTGCTGGAAAGCAACTGAGGGACTTATTGAAAAATAAAACAATATTGTAACCCTGAAACAGGCTCTCATGTCGGTGCTTGGTGGTCTGAAGAACCCCCAGGAGGGCAAGCCCCACACTAACCAATAATAAATAAATAACTTCTTACCATTAACGCAACTTCTTGAACAGGTGCGGTAGAAACGGATGGATGGAATTAAAAATGCATGAGAATGTTTTATATTTTGAATATTATTTTTAACACTGTGATTACAAGTGGAATTATTCATTATTTATCGTGTTAAGCAATGCCAGCTCAGATTTATCCGAGAGCCAGATGCAGTCATCAAAAGAGCCACATCTGGCTCCCGAGCCATAGGTTCCCTACTCCTGGGCTAGAGTATAAAAATGAATTTTAAAATGGGACTTAAATGCTTTTACTGAGGTAGCATCTCTAACTGTTACCGGAAGGGCGTTCCAGAGTACTAGAGGCCGAATAGAAAACGCTCTATAGCCCACAGACTTTTTTGGGGCTCTGGGAATCACTAATAGATTTCTTGCCGGGACATATGGTACAATACAATCAGCAAGATAAGATGGAACTAGACCCTTTAGTATTTTATACTTAAGTAGTAAGACCTTAAAGTCATTTAATTGAATTGATGTGCATCTTTGAACCATAGACAATTAAACCTCAGCAACTAAACACACATTTACACACCAATGTCTAAAAGGGAACAGACCTTAAAGTCACATCTTAAGTGCACAGGAAGCCAGTGGAGGTGAGCCAGTATAGGGATATACTGTGTATATATGTATATAGGTATATACAGTATAGGCGTAAAATGATCAAACTTTGTTGTTCTTGTCAAAAGTCTAGCAGCCGCATTTTGTACCAACTGTAGTCTTTTAATGCTAGACATAGGGAGGCCCGCAAATAGTACGTTACAGTAATCAAGACGAGACATAACGATCGCATGAATAATGATCTCAGCGTCGCTAGTGGACAAAATGGAACACATTTTAGTGATAAAACAGGGATGAAAGAAGGCCGTTTTAGTAACACTCTAAATGTGTGACTCAAACGAGAGAGTTGGGTTGAATATAATACCCAGATTCTTCACCGAGTCGCCTTGTGTAATTGTTTGCTTGTCAAATATAAAGGTGCTATTATTAAATAGGTGTAGGTATCTAGCACGACCGATAATCAGCCTTTCCGTTTTCTTAGCGTTGAGTTGCAAAAAGTTAGCGGACATCCATTGTTTATTTTCATTAAGACACGCCTCCAGCTGACTACAATCCGGCGTGTTGGTCAGCTTTAGGGGCATGTAGAGTTGGGTGTCATCAGCATAACAGTGAAAGCTAACACCGTATTCGCATATGATGTCACTTAGCGGCAGCATGTAGATACTGAGGAGTGCAGGGCCAAGAACCGAACCCTGTGAAATTTTGCACCTTACCTTGACATACTCCGAGGTCACAATGGTATGGGAGACACACTGCTTCCTGTCAGTAAGATAGGAGTTAAACCAAGATAAGGCTAAGTCTGACATACCAATACATGTTTTGATACGCTCTAATAAAATATTATGATTGACTGTATCAAAAGCAGCGCTAAGATCAAGAAGCAGCAACAAGGATGACGCATCAAAATCCATTGTCAGCAATAGATCATTCGTCATTTTTGCGAGGGCTGTCTCTGTAGAGTTATTTGCCCTGAAACGGTTCACAGAGATTACTATCTACAATGCATTATTTAGAATGCATTGAAAGAAAAATCTTCCATGAAGATTGTGAAGGACAGGCAGAATTCGCCCAAAAGTGCCGTTCTCCTTAGTGTAGCATAAAGGTGTGTCTCCGATAGGTGCGTATAAAGCAGGGGTCGGGAACCTTTTTGGCTGAGAGAGCCGAAAAGCCAAATATTTTAAAATGGATTTCCGTAAGAGCCATATAATATTTTTTTTAACACTGAACATAACTAAACGCGTGCATTTTTACGTAAGACCAACATTTCTAGAGTATAATAGGTCTCTTATTCTTTGTTATAACATTGTTTTCTGAAGCTAACTATGGAGGGGGGCGTGGCCTGCAGGCCTGCAGCGACAGGTACGTAGATGGCCCACCTGGGCCTTGTTATCTAATCACCTGTTGCTCTGTTATAAGCAGCAGCCAGGAGGAGAGATGAGGTTGGGGCTGGAAATACAATTGCTGGAAAACAACTGAGAGACTTATTGAAAAATAAAACAATATTGCAACCCTGAAAAAGGCTCTCATGTCGGTGCTTGGGGGTCTGAAGAACCCCCAGGAGGGCAAGCCCCACACTAACCAATAATAACTAAATAACTTCTTACCATTAACGCAACTTCTTGAATGGATGGATGTATTAAAAATGCATGAGAATGTTTTATATTTTGAACATTATTTTTAACACTGTGATTACAAGTGAAAATATTCATTACTTATCGTTTTAAGCAACATCAGCTCAGATTTATCCGAGAGCCAGATGCAGTCATGAAAAGAGCCACATCTGGCTCCCGAGCCATAGGTTCCCTACCCCTGGTATAAAGGCATGGGCTGCTGGTGTAATTTTGTTTTCGTTCTGTGTTGGTTGTGCCGAAAACAACGTACCAGCATATTGTCCGTTTATAGCCAGTGAGGACGACTATAACACACGGTATAGTGGAGCCTTTGCGATTAAATAATTGCGACATTTTTTATCACTGTTATAAGTAAACCAGTTAATCATTGCATCCATTGTCTTGTGCTGGCTCCTCTTTAAACAAACACTGCCCACTCCGCTGTGTCTCATTTGCCTGGTGCTGCTGTGAAGTATTCCCTATGATTACTGTAATTACCCGTATGGCACTCAAATGTGCAGATTCCAACTATTGGAATAATTTGTATAATTCAAGATTAATGAAATTAATGAATTAATTTGAAAATGGTACAGCACATCCTCTTGCCAGATACAGTTTGGATGTTAATGGTGGACAGATATAAACGTTCGAGAGGCCGGTGTTCTGTCAATGAGCTAGCCATAAAACAAAATAACAATTAAAAATAATTACCTTGTGTAAAATTCTCATGTACACTTAGTCACTCGCTCTACAAGCAATTAATTATAATTCTTTAATTGTGTATTTTGACCACTTAGCATGTAGACACTTACAGCGTGAGGAAGATCACATTGTATATTAACAGAGAGTAAGCAAAGCATGTACTGTAGTTCACATTGACACAAAAAATGGTAGCATCGTTTTCATCACTCTTGTTTAAACAGGAATAGCAACTGGTATCTTTTTTTGACGAAACAGCTCATTTTGACAGAAGACCGGATTGAAAATCTTAAGAGACCGTATTATACACAGGTCTGCTGTAATGTGTAGCTGCATAAACTGCCTTTGCCATTGCTTTGCAAGACCCCTGTCACGCGAAGTGAAGTGAAGTGAATTATATTTATATAGCACTTTTTCTCAAGTGACTCAACGCGCTTTACATAGTGACACCCAATATCTAAGTTACATTTAAACCAGTGTGGGTGGCACTGGGAGCAGGTGGGTAAAGTGTCTTGCCCAAGGACACAACGGCAGTAACTAGGATGGCACAACCGGGAATCGAACCTGCAACCCTTAAGTTGCTGGCATGGCCACTCTACCAACCGAGCTATGCCACCCCACGCGACACCTAATTAACTGCTTATGAGACACAATCTACTGCTTCTGTCTTAATTTACCAGAAGTGCATTTTGAGTTTAGAAGTGACAAATATTTGTACACCGAATTTTTATACATTGAATTTATATCATCTGAATTTTGGAAAAACTGTATTTTGACAAACTCAATTTTTAAAACACACACATTTTTCTCCACATTGTGTATTTTTTGAAATACAAAACCAGTGAAGTTGGCACATTGTGTAAGTCGGAAGTAAAAAATAGAATACAATTATTTGAAAATCCTGTTCAACTTATGTTTAATGGAATAGACTGCAAAGACAAGATATTTAATGTTCAAACTGAGAAACTACTTTTTTTTTGTTGCAGATAATCATGAACTTAGAATTTTTTGGCAGTTACACATTGCAAAAAAGTTGGTACGGGCGTTCTATTAACGCTTCAAATCCCACCAGATGGACCTTGAAAGGTGAATGGGCAAAGAGGAATGGAGAAAAACGCCCAAAAATAGGTGTTTCAAGCTTGTGTACTTTCCGGATGCACTGTATCTCCTATATTAAAAAACGTCTCGCAAAATACATTTTCTTGCTTCTGGATCATTCCAGATGTACCATCACAGCACCGCAGCACCTCCCAGAGCGCACTGTCAGCGTACTAAAAGTGGGTTCAGTTGATTAAACAGCACTTCAATGTAGTCTAGAATAGGTAGTCCATATTGAATTTGTGTCATCTTGACTAAACAGCACAGGTTTGGCCATATGATGCCACAAATTAGGCATCATTCTGTAACTTAAGGGTTCCTGGTACGAATCCATCTTCCGGCATTCTAGTCACTGCCGTTGCGTCCTTGGGCATGGAACTTGACCCACCTTGCTCCTATGTATGAATGTGAAGGAACTTTTGGTGGTGGTCATAGAGGCTTTAAGCACAAATGGGCAGCCACAATTCTGTCAGTCCACCCCAGGGTAGCTGTGACTACAGATGTAGCATTCCAGCATCACTGTGTGACTATGGAGCAAATAATGATAGGTTCTCAGTTCTCACCATGAAGTGCTTTGAGTGTCCAGAAAAGCGCTATATAAATATAATCAATTTTTATTATTATACATTTTGAGGGAAATGAGTCTCCATGATGACAACCGATGATAGGTGCAAAAATATAATTTAAATTGGTTGCCCTGCACCACTTTTGCATTTGTTACCAAATTTTACACGCCGTCTTATTAGACCACGTGCTACACAATCACTAATAGTACACATCATTTTATTGTTTGCGCGCAGTAATTAGCACATATTTGGATTTTGGATCAGGCCTTTGGGGTTTTGTGCATTTTTTTTGCGATTTGGTGGACAAGTTTGTATGAGGCCAACAATGCTGCATTATTTCTTAAAAGGGGCATGTAATAATCTTTTTTTTTTACATATAAAACACTTCATGGTGGTCTACATAACATGGTTTGGCAGAAAAATTTTAGTAGACCGATTTTCATGCCATTTTTCTCCCTTTTCAAACTTTGCGTTTTGAGAGGCTGAGTTTTTAGATGCAAATGAACCTTTCCTCACTATGCCCCCTAACGCCGATGAGCCTTCACCCCTGCCCGGCAGAATCAATCAATCATCAATCAATGTTTACTTATATAACCCTAAATCACTAGTGTCTCAAAGGGCTGCACAAACCACAACACAAACCACTACGACATCCTCGGTAGGCCCATAAGGGCAAGGAAAACTCACACCCAGTGGGACAGAAATGTTTTATAGTGTTTTTTTTTTTTAATCCCTTTTTCCATATGAGTTGGGAAATTGTGTAAGATGTAAATATAAACGGAATACAATGATTTGCAAATCATTTTCAACCCATATTCAGTTGAATATGCTACAAAGACAACATATTTGATGTTCAAACTGATAAACATTTTTTTTTTTTGCAAATAATTATTAACTTTAGAATTTGATGCCAGCAACACGTGACAAAGAAGTTGGGAAAGATGGCAATAACTTCTGATAAGGTTCAATGCTCATCAAACACTTATTTGGAACATCCCACTGGTGTGCAGGCTAATTGGGAACAGTTGGGTGCCATGGTTGGGTATAAAAACAGCTTCCATGAAATGCTAAGTAATTCACAAACAAGGATGGGGTGAGGGTCACCAATTTGTAAGCAAATTGTCGAACAGTTTTAGAACAACATTTCTCAACGAGCTATTGCAAGGACTTTAGGAATTTTACCATCTACGGTCCTGAAAATCATCAAAAGGTTCAGCGAATCTGGAGAAATCACTGCACGTAAGCGATGATATTACGGACCTTTGATACCTCAGGCGGTACTGCATCAAAAACCGACATCAGTGTGTAAAGGATTTCACCACATGGGCTCAGGAACACTTCATTAAACCAGTTGGTCGCTACATCTGTATCGGCTGGGACATCTCTGCACTGCTGATCCACCTCCGCTTGGTGTGGTTTCCTGCTGGCTGCACTGTGGACGGGACTCTCTCTGCTGTGTTGGATCCACTTTGGACTGGACTTTCACAGTATCATGTTAGACCCGCTCGACATCCATTGCTTTCGGTTCCCCTAGAGGGAGGTGGGTGGGGGGGTTGCACACATATGTGGTCCTCTCCAAGGTTTCTCATAGTCATCACTGTCACCGACGTCCCACTGGGTGTGAGTCCCACTGGGTGTGAGTTTTCCTGGCCCTTATGTAGGCTCTACTGAGGATGTCGTTGTGGTTTGTGTTGTGGTTTGTGTAGCCCTTTGAGACACTATTGATTTAGGCCTATATAAATAATCATTGATTGATTTATTGATACTATGCAAAGCCAAACCCATTTATCAACAACACCATGAAACGGCGCCGGCTTGACTGGGCCCGAGCTCACCTAAGATGGACTGATGCAAAGTGGAAAGGTGTTCTGTGGTCTGACGAGTCTACATTTCAAATTATATTTGGAAACAGAAGACGTGGTGTCCTCCAGAACAAAGAGGAAAATAACCATGCGGATTGTTATAGGCGCAAAGTTAAAAAGCCAGCATCTGTGATGGTATGGGGGTGTATTAGTGCCCAAGGCATGGGTAACTTACACATCTGTGAAGGCACCATTAATGCTGAAAGCTACATACAGGTTTTGGATCAACATATGTTGTCATCCAAGCAACGTTATCATGGACGCCGCTACTTATTTCAGCAAGACAATGCCAAGCCACGTGTTACAAAAGCGTGACTTTGTAGTAAAAGAGTGCGGGTACTTTCCTGGCCCGACTGCAGTCCAGACCTGTCTCCCATAGAAAATGTGTGGCGCATTATGAAGCGTAAAATACGACAGCGGAGACCCCGGACTGTTGAACGACTGAAGCTCTACATAAAACAAGAATGGGAAAGAATTCCACTTTCAAAGCTTCAACAGTTAGTTTCTTCAGTTCCCAAACGTTTATTGAGTGTTGTTAAAAAAAAGGTGATGTAACAAAGTAGTGAACATGCCCTTTCCCAACTACTTCGGCACGTGTTGCAGCCATGAAATTTTAAGTTAATTGTTCTTTTGCCAAAAAAAAATTAAGTTTATGAGTTTGAACATCAAATATATTGTCTTTGTAGCATATTCAACTGAATATGGGTTGAAAATGATTTGCAAATCATTGTATTCCGTTTATATTTACATCTAACACAATTTCCCAACTCATATGGAAACAGGGTTTGTACACATGCATATGGCCAGGTCCTTGCATTGCAGAGACAATGACTCGGCAGAAGTTTAACCTTAGGCAGTGTTTCGTACTAGAAATTTCAGACCTGGCTTCCTTACATTGTGTCCGCTGCGTCATTTTCTCCTTCAGCTGACAACAAAGCCGCATGATCTCGCTATATCATCCGGGATGTTGTGGATAAAGTAAAGTAAAAATTAGATGGCTGGTGGCAATCCTCCTTGTCCAAATTCCAAATGGTCTTAGCAAAACAAAAGACAAATGCTGTAGTAAACAAACCTGCCTGGGCGAGGACAAAAGGCTAGTCAATGTGAGCAGGTGTGGTAAGAAGGGCTTAATTTGCATTAGTTCTAACAACTTCAGCTCTCAAAACAAACCGTTTTTGAAAGAAGCCAAAAAGTCTTTACAACAAAATATATGCAAAATATTGACCAAAGAACCATGTTGCATAGACCAAAATGAAGTGTTTTGAAAATAGGAAAAAAAAAATTATATGACCCACTTACAAAATAAAGAGTCTGTTGGCAAAAATGTGAAGTGGCTTATTGACATACCATAACTGAGGTGTAAGGTCGCTAAATGGCGTCCTAATTTGTTTGGTTTTATGCTGTCTGTCTTTCCTAATTTCCTATAGTGTTCACAGTAAACCTAAGGGCTATGTCTGTTCGTCATATTTTCTGATCTTTTTGTTTTGGTTATCGTCACTTGGTTTCTTCGCCTGTCATAAACATCTTCATGTGTTCTCTGTCAGCTCTGTACAACCGTGCTGTTATTTACTTCTGTAACCAGGTTGAACAGGCAGTTTGTTGATTAGTTTAAACAATGTTGACTTGTATTTTGTCAAAGCCTGAATAAAGAGACATACTGATATGCCTGCCCCTCAAACCCCTCAAGTCTAAACCTGACGACAATTTGATAAGTACTGGTATAAAGTATTTGGGGCTAAATAGTGCTCCCGTCTGGTTGCTGTCTCCATTGTTTCAAGACAGAGTTTACTATACAACATGTTTATATTGATCGAATATGTGACTCCAAATTGCCCAAGAACTGGGCTATGTGCTTTAGAGCTTGAACCTGCTACCAGCGCTTGTAAGTTAACCTTAAGTTATATCCGGTCATGTTTAGGATACCTATTGCCCATCTCTACCCTTTCTCTCTCCAACGTCTGCCAGAAGGTCACCTTTAATTCACTTTGAGCCACAGACAAATCCTCCAGAGCTTCATCACAAAGAGTCTGACGGTCGCTAGCCTCCCCAAGGTTTAGCAACATCCAGGAGGCTTTAGCTGGGAGTAGTAAGCTGGCTCAGCTGCACATTGGAGAAATTAGTTCTGTGTCTGCGCAGAATGCACGACACCGCACCAGGTTGCACACCGAGGCTTTAACTGTAAGGCCGAATCAATTGGAAGTAATCAGGCAAATTGTTTATGTTGCACAAGCCACATAATCAGGACATTTCACAAATGACTTTCCCTGCGTGGTCATACATGGACCTTTTGTTTTCCATGACGTGGGGAGGAGGGGGGGATTTGTTCAGAATGGTTCATAAAGACTTAACTGTGGGCTAACTACAATCATTTTTACTGATGAAGTAGAACAATATCTAGATAATGGGTGGATTATGAGCTTCTGGTCTGGTTTTCTGGTTTCACTCTAATATAAACTGTGGACAATGTGCTAATTTTTCTATACTTGCTATAAAAAGACAAGGCAGTTGTTGCGGATGATAGAAACATTTTAAAATCATATACTCACTCTGCAAAAACACAACACATTCTTATGATAAAACCGCTGTATACAGAATTCATGTTGTATATGCTGTATTTTAAAGCTGTAAATCCTGAAAGTAGTTTTCAAGCATCCATGTTTTTTGTTATGACTTACATAACATTAATTTAACATTGAGTTAATTACACTGATGATGAAAACTACATCAGATTTAAAATCCACCCAATAGTTTTTGTGGCACACACAGATCATTTTTGTATTTAAAACACTCATTTCTAAAAGTGAAACTGCACTTTTTTTCCCCGTTCTCTATCACTATGAAAGATATGAAGATGGATGGATTTTTTTAATGCATTATAACTATTAAATAAATGCGATCAGAATTCTTTCTTTAGAGCCTCTAAAAAAACATCCAAAAACCTCCATCAGGGTTTTATATACAGGATGTAAGTGTATATGTAATGTAGTAACGGGCACATTTATAATAACATTTAATATTTACGTTTTTTGATCATTTTAAGCATTGAAGTGAAAAAAGTGAATTATATTTATATAGCGCTTTTCTCGAGTGACTCAAAGCGCTTTACATAGTGAAACCCAATATCTAAGTTACATTTAAACCAGTGTGGGTGGCACTGGGAGCAGGTGGGTAAAGTGTCTTGCCCAAGGACACAACGGCAGTGACTAGGATGGCAGAAGCGGGAATCGAACCTGCAACCCTCAAGTTGCTGGCACGGCCACTCTACCAACCGAGTTATGCTGCCCCATAGCCCCATTGGCGGCGCATTTATTTAAAAATCGCATCACGTTTGCTTTTTTTTTTTTATTCATCACTAATGTCTGCTTACTGCAGACTTCATGAGAGTCAACTCACATAATACAACATCACTTACTGCACAAAGTCTGCCGTCATTAGGATGTCAATAACTAGCATTTTCATATATTCCTACTTAGATTAGAAATATCTCATCTTCCTCGCAAATAAGCGGGGAGGTGGGGGAACAAGTGTTTTCTTGTCGGATTACATCCTCAGCCATCTACTTTTCAGGTGAGAGGCAGGATTTATGATCTACGATCAATCAATCAAACTTTATTTATAAAGCGCTTTTCATACATAAAAGAAATGCGACGCAAAGTACTTTGCAGAGTTAAAAACAATACCACGGTGACCCATATCCTCCATTATCACATACATACAAATGGACACAGATACCACACACAAACACACACCCATATGCAACTATATGGACAAATGTTTTCATGGCTGAGTACAGAGGATACATGTGAGTAAATAAACTCACAGGGAGCAGGGAAGCGAGGAAACAGCAGACCACTCCATGATGTAAACATAGGGACACACAGAAGTGATCACATTGCCGCTACAAATAGTTTGTTTGTGTGAGCGCTTATAATAACATCTTGGTTAATATTCAAGTCAGGAAATGTAGATGCGGTGTTGTTGACGCTTTTTGGATGGTTATTTATTGGATTTAATGGGCGGAACAGAAGATCTCCCATTGGCTCTGCTGTAAGCAGATTTTATTGACGTTTATTATATAAATGCATTAAAAAATAAATAATCTGTTGTCATGTCTTTCATAATGATGGTGAACGAAAATTCCCCAAAAAAGTGCAGTTCCCCTTTAAGATCCAATTATGAACTAAAAGTCCTAACTCTGTTTAAAATTTGGGTTCACCTTTTTCCTGTTCAGTTTTGTGTTGGAATGCATGACAAAATACACATACACACTTTGATACACCGTGGTTGTTTATAGTCCCTTTTTAGATTAGTTAGTTTTTGGTTTTCTTGTTAATTTGACACTTTCGTTCACTATTATAATTGTATAGATGTGCTCAAAAACATTGATATAAGAGATCAGAGCGTCAACCATAGGAATAAACGGAAACAAAGATTTGATTTGGCAAATAAGGATTCTCAAGTACAACGCCAATAACTATGGTGGATTTATGAGCCAATCAAAACACAGATTAAACACATAAACAAAACATTTTGATACATGATGAGTTATTAGAGGGACATGCAAGAAATAAGACAAGAAGCGTTATTGGTATCAGATTTATGAGGTGGTTGAGGAAAAAATATAGTTGACTAAATCATAAGACTCTGTCACAATGCCAAATGATCTCATTATTTAAAGCGCGTGGAACGATGCCTTTCTCATTAGAACTTGACCCTTTTTGTTGTTTTCTTTTTAATCAGAGAAGAGTTAATGAGAATCTGTCCTTCGTGGCCAAAGTATGTGGCAGCAGAAAAAAGGGTATATGTTTAAAAGAGAAATGGAGGAACGTTTGCTTATGGACACGAGTAATCTCGCTTGACCTCCACCAACTGCTGAGCAACCAGTAAATAAAGATCAAACATGATTTATGCTTAATTTGTTGATTAAAAAGGCGGAAGCGGGGCTTTGGAGTTAACCAAAAGTATTACTTGCCTGGCTGAGGAGAGAAATCGTTTGAAATTAATCAACTGATTGTTTTAGTGAATTGTTCCCAAACCCTAGTAACCTGCATTAGGCCTCATTTGACAGTAATCCTGGATCAAGCATGGTTATGTGTGTGCGTGCAAGAGTATGTGCTTGTTTGTGTGTGTGTGTGCACACGCGTATTTGCTTGTATTTGTGTTTGTTAATGTGTGAGTGAGAAAACACAAATAACAACTCTGCCACCTGCCAACTGTAGAGCCTCACACACCCCACCAATCATGACAGTCTTGCCAGTCGCCCAGTGTGAAAGTGGGGCACACAGCACAAACTGTGGGAACAGAGCCTCATTTTATGTCATAATGGAAATCAAACGATAAAGGGGAACTGCCCTTGTTTGGAATTGTGCCTATCATTCATAATCATTATGAGGGACCAGAACACATCTTTCTTTTTTTCTTTTTTTTTTTTAGGATTTTGAAGATGATGAAAAACCGCTTGGAAGATGCGGCTAATGGGAGTCACTGTTGTAGCCTTCAAAGCCTTCAAAAATAACTTCAAAACCCCCTAAACACAAATTTAAGGGTCACCATTGGAGACAGTACTTCTCAATAGAAAGTACCGGTACGCTATAAAATAGTGGTCCCCAACCACCGTACCGGGCCGTGGCCCGATTGGTACCGGGCCGCAGAAGAATTTTTTATTAATTTTTATTTAAAAATAAAAATAAAAATAATTATTATTATTATTATTTTTTATTAAATCAACATAAAAAACACAATATACACTTACAATTAGTGCACCAACCACAAAAACCTCACCTTTTCATGACAAAAACGTCCCTTTTTCATGAAAAAGAAAAAAAGAAAAAAGAAAGAAATAAATAAAGGATTCCCCCCCCCCCAAAAAACCTCACCGCCCGCCCCCACCACACCACACGCGGGACAAATTATTAAGCGTTGACCGGTCCGTGGATACAAAAAGGTTGGGGTCCACTGCTATAAAAGATGATTTTGTATTTATTTATCTTATCACTATCTCAAATATGCCCTGGGATTCAACAAATACTACATTTTGTAATATAAAGCAAGTAAGACTGCATGTTTAAATATTTATGAGTTTTATTAAACCTTTTTTTGGCTAGGTGACAGCACTTTGCTTTAATTCATATACTGTATATATAATGTAGAAATAGACAGATTCATAACATGTGCATTATTTACCTTATTTTTGTCATTTTAAGCATTGCCGGAACTGATTTCCTCAGCACATTTATTTCCATTTCCTAAGCAGCGCACTTTCAGACATATGTGTATTCCTACTTCCAGAAACAAACGCGAGTGTTTTCTAATCATGGCAGACTTGGTAACAGACAGCAAAGATAATTTTTTGGGGAGAAATGAGGATTTACAACCTTAACTTTTTGAAGCTGAACACACAGAGAATGACATACTGCTTCTGGAAGCAAGCACAAGGAACAGAGTGAAACATTGGAGTATACGGAAGCCGAGAGAGTGAGGTCTGCGTGACTTGGCGCTGTGAATGTGGAAATTGGAAACAAGTTATTTCGACCTAAATGGAGTGCTTACCCAAAATAAACTGGAAAAACGTCCCTGACCAGCTGGACCAAATGCACAACAGTCCATCAAGTGAGCCACTTTAATATGACGTCTTGCGTGTTATTACAACTACAGTGCATATGCTGTCGAGATAGCTGCGTGCAAACAAAACATGAAATGTGAGCTAATACTTTACAAATAATGTAATATTATTGTTCATGTTTTTCAGTCAGTACATGTTGGCGTCCTATCGCATTATGTATGTTGTGCATTACAAACTCTAACGCGATTTGGGTGCTGACATAGACGCTATGTTATCGCTTGCTCTAGCTAGCTTTTACAGCTTATACCGAACTATGCCAATGTGGTACTCCGCTGGAAAAAGATGGTCCTCCGTGTTTGCTCTTACAATAACAATGTCACTACACCTCCGTTATTGTACAAGTTACGGAACGTAAATGAAGTATTGTTGGCGGTTTTTGAATGCATTTTTAAAGTGGTTTTATACGTATAATTGATTTCTCCCATTAGCTGCATTACTAGCCAGCTAGAACGAGACGATTTTTACATCTTAGACTGCAAAAAAACACATGCAACTGTTACCTTCTTTTCTTTCATAAGGATTGTGAACGACAGGTAAAATTCCCCCCAAAAAGTGCAGTTCCCCTTTAAGAGCTTTACTTATGTGGTTGTATGTATTTAGGCCAGTGTTAATCAACCTTTTCTGAGCCAAGGCACATTTTGTTCATTGAAAAGGTTCTGAGGCTCACCAACAGCAGAAAACATAAAAAAATGAAATTCGGTAGCTGATATTGACAATAAAAAGTTGCTTTCGCAATTGTTGGATATGAATTCAAGCCATGACAAAGCATGCATCACTACAGCTCTTGTCTCAAAGTAGGTCTACTGTCTCAACCTGTCACATTACGCCGTGACTTATTTTGAGGTTTTTGGTGTTTTCCTGTGTGTAGTGTTTTATTTCTTGTCTTGCGCTCCTATTTTGGTGGCTTTTCCTCTTTTGTTGGTATTTTCCTGTAGCAGTTTCATGTCTTCCTTGAACACTATTCCCCGCACCTGCTTTGTTTTCGCAATCAAGACTATTTAAGTTGTGAGGACGCTATCCTTTTTTGTGGGGATATTGTTGATTGTCATGTCATGTACGGATGCACTTTGTGGACGTCGTCTGCTCCACACGCTGTAAGTCTTTGCTGTCGTCCAGCATTCTGTTTTTGTTTCCTTTTCCAAAAACATGCACTTGGGGGTAAGTCGATTGGTAACACTAAATTGGCCCTAGTGTGTGAATGTGAGTGTGAATGTTGTCTGTCTATCTGTGTTGGCCCTGCGATGAGGTGGCGACTTGTCCACGGTGAACCCCACCTATCGCCTGAATGCAGCTGAGATAGGCTCCAGCGACCCCAAAAAAGGGACAAGTGGTAGAATATGGATGGATGAATGAATGGATGGATGGATGGATGATTAAGCACACTATAGTACTTGCTTGCATTACTAAAACTGACTTTAAAAAAGACCCCATTATGTTTATATAAATCAACAACTCGTGCTGCTATTCAAGGTAACCACCCACGGTGAAGGTAAAGGAGTATGTGCAGTCAAAATAAATTGTCTGATTAATCAGCATTTAGACATGATTAATGTGATATATTTTTCTGCATGACTTAACGTGTTAAAAGCCCTAAAAAACATAACTTGGCTCATTCTTTTTAGAACAGACTTGGCTCCAATTCAGTGTAAACACAGAATGTGGCTTTTTTTTTTAAACAATTAAGTGATATTTGACAACATGATGCCTCTGATTGTGGTCACTTTTAGTCTTTACATGCTGAGGCTCAGTCACCCCAACATGTACAAAATGTTTGTTTTCAGGTGAAAATCCCGCACATCCCAAAAAGCCAAACGGTTGCCATAGAAACTTGCATTTATTTATGGGAACTTGAGTCAGGAGGTGCTGCACACCACAACAACTGTCGGGTCTGGAGTATAGAGTGTATTTGCACAATGTGGGACTTACAGCCCAGGTTAACACCACACAGATATAAGGCATTGTTCATAACAGAGTTAGTGAAACAGATCAGGAGTCACATACTCCTGCATGGTTGTCTCTGCTTTCCACAACACTACACTCCCATCCACCAGCATCCAGTTCTTGCCGCCCCCACCTCCACTTTGTATTAAAATAACATGATCCATGAGGCAGAGAGTGCGACTTGCAGCACCGCTAATTCTAATTAATCCAGCGTGATAGCACAGTCGCGGCAGGACTCGAGCGTTCCCGGTCCATCAGATAGAAATTCATAACTTAATTGAGGTCAGAGCCTCCGCAGCCGACAGAACAAAAGTCTCCAGCAGGACCGGCTAGATCAATAGTAATAAATATCTGACTTGGCCAGCCCGCAATAGACTGCTGAGGAACACAAAACAACAAAGTCGACATTGTAGTACTGTTCCCTGGGTACTGGTACTGTATTGGTCTGTGTCTTAGTGTACGGATCCATTTCAGTTATTTAGATTTATGTCAGTGGTGTCAAAATATGATAAATGTAACAAATAAGAAGTCATCTTGTTTGTTACACGTTTCAGTTTTGGATATGAAACTAGTTTCATTCTCAAATGATATGAATAGCATGAATGAATAACAGAACACCTACTGAATGAAAGAAAAATGAAAAAACACAATTTTAGACAGACATCGGAATTATCTCTTTGCCATAAAGCAGTGGTTCTCAAATGAGGGTCCGCGTACCCCTGGGAGTACTTGAAGGTATGCCAAGGGGTACGTGACATTTTTTTAAATATTCTAAAAATAGCAACAATTCAAAATTATTTATAAATATATTCATTGGATAATACTTCAACAAAATATGAATTTAATGAACTGTGAAATTAAATGCAACAATGCAATATTCAGTTTTGACAGGTAGATTTTTTGTGGACATGTTCCATAAATATTAATGTTAAAGATTTACTTTTTTGTGGAGAAATGTTTAGAATTAACTTCATTAATCCGGAAGGATCTCTATTACAATCCCCAAAGAGGGCACTTTAAGTTGATGATTACTTCTATGTGTAAAAAATCTTTATTTATAATTGAATCACTTGTTTATTTTCAACAATTTTTTTGTTATTTTTATATCTTTTTTTCCAAATAGTTCAAGAAAGACCACTATAAATGAGCAATATTTTGCACTGTTTTACAATTTAATAAATCAGAAACTGATGACATAGTGCTGTATTTTACTTCTTTATCTCTTTTTTTCAACCAAAAATGCTTTGCTCTGATTAGGGGGTACTTGAATTAAAAACATGTTCACAGGGGATACATCAATGAAAAAAGGTTGAGAACCACTGCCATAAAGACTAAAATGTACTTACATCTTCAAACCACAACTGCTGGTAACTAATAGCTATTCGTATTTAAAATGACCGTACCTTTCAGAAAAAGTACTCTCATATTTTGGCAAGTATTTTATTTCAGTTTTAAAGCAAGCACACACGCACACACACACACACACACACACACACACACACACACACACACACACACACACACACACACACACACACACACACACACACACACACACTAATCAAAGAGCACATTGTGCTGGAGACATTGTTTCAGGTTGGCCCTGCTTTTCCAGCTCTGCTACGTATAACAAATGGCCCAGTCATTACAAATATCTAGTGGGATTTGTCATAATTGTGTGTGCTCAAGTGTGTTGGGCATGCAGCCTCTACTCTATTGCTGCACACAGTAAGTGTGTGGTACCTCAACTTTCAGTACCTTAACTTACAAGTATTTTGAGAAACAAGCTGTCTCTCAGGTTAAGGTTAAAGTCCCAACGATAGTCACACACACGCACACACACACACACACACTAGGTTCTTGGTATGCTTTAAATTGCGAGCATACTTTGACTAATGAGCATTTCCACTGTCGGTTGAAGTAATATTTGTAACTGATAGTGCTGTTTGTTTAAAAAAAAAAGAGTAAATATATTGTTACATGTTGTTGTCCGTGCTTTTTTTACACAATAAACCAATTTGATTAGACTGTTAATGTGCCTATTTGGGCGCCACCTACAGATGGACATCCTGTCGTCCAACCACCGTAACTGAGAGAGTTAGCGCAAAAGAGTTGAAGCGAACAATGAAATCCGAGAAACAAACCATTAGAAAAATGGCCGCCCTGTTACCAGCCTACATGGCGAGTCATCACACAATGTGCAGTGAGCCTCTGTGGCATGCAGCCACAAACGCCGAACATTTATCCATAACAATATTGAGAAGCTACCGTGTTTAAATTTGTTCGATCGATCGGTCTGTCTGTCTGTCTGTCTGTCTGTCTGTCTGTCTGTCTGTCTGTCTGTCTGTCTGTCCGTCCGTCCATGCACATATACTGTACATATAAAAACTTTTGAGTGCGGCTCTTTTGGATCCCCAAAAATTTTAGTGGGATTTTATTTGTTTCTAATAAAATAATGATACATTAAAATCAATGTTGTTATGAATTATAATTATACCAAATAATACATTGCAAGAATCGTGTTCAAACGAGAAACGATCCGTCAATCCAGGATTTTGGGATGGCATCCGATCGTTAGGTGCCCAACATTTTATTATTTATCATACTGCAATCATATGTGCGCAATATGTAGTTTTATTTTTTTTAGTTTTGTTTGCATTTTACTTTTGTTGATTTTGGTAAATATGGCGCCACTGAAGGGGTGAGTCGCCAATGTATCGGAGTCACGCCAACCATGCCGCACAAAAATAAAGAGGCCTCCTTCCTGCACTTTGCCGGCTGTCTCTGCATTCTGGGGTACAGAACAACACTGACAGACCACCTTATTGTGGTTGTAGTCTGTAGTTGTGTACAATTGTTACACACAGCTGTGGCAAAATGTACCGTGCAGCCTTTTCAGTATCAAAGTTGCCAAATGTCACAAGAGATACATGCCAACAGCTCTATGAAATCAAGTCGTTTATAATAAGAGGATAATAAGCAGACTTGGCAACACTGTCGTGAAGGTAAATGCTTAATAATATTATTACATTACTACATAAAACTACTGTAGTTGTTTGTAGTATGCTTATGTTTGTCAAGCAATATCAATCAATCAATCAATGTTTACTTATATAGCCCTAAATCACTAGTGTCTCAAAGGGCTGCAGAAACCACAACACAAACCACTACGACATCTTCGGTAGGCCCGCATAAGGGAACGGAAAACTCACACCCAGTGGGACGTTGGTGACAATGATGACTATGAGAACCTTGGAGAGGACCACATATGTGGGCAAACCCCTGCTTTATTATCTGAAAAATAAAGTACTCCATGTCTTATTTTGATTCATTTCACGTATTTGTATTGTAGATGGCGATAGGTTGATTGGCAACACTAAATTGGCCCTAGTGTTTTAATGTGAGTGTGAATGTTGTCTGTTTATCTGTGCTGGCCCTGCAATGAGGTGGTGACTTGTCCAGGGTGTACCCCGCCTTCCACCCGAATGCAGCTGAGATGAGTTTTCAGCACCCACCGCGACCCCAAAAGGGACAAGCGGTAGAAAATGGATGGATGAATGGATGAGCAATCGCTTTAATTAAATAACACATCTTCATTAGGACGTGGATGTACCTTAAACGAGTATGCTGTAGGTTTGGGTCTTGTTTTATTGGTTTCTATTATGATTTTTAATCATTTGTCGTGTATATACTTATTATATGACTCAACTTTGAGGTGGAGCTGGGTTGTTTAGTAGAAACAATGTTTGCCCATTGCTCTTTGGCAAGCAATGTTTTTATTTTTCAAGCAGTATCTACCACATTTTTATGAATCCCACTGCGAGATAGATTTTTAAGATTCATATTAAGTCGTCAGACACACAGTTATGAATGTGTATTGCATGCGCTCAGAAGGCAGTCCGTGACTTGACAGTAATGCTGCCGGCCGAAGAGGCATTCGAGCAGGTAACAGTTGTCTTTGCCTTCATCAGCTATTGTTTCTTTCTTATTGGCCACTCACTGGGCCTTGCCTACACTCTAGTATTTGATTTCCATCGTTCTTAACCATCCACATAAATTGTCAGAAGCATTAAAGCTGTCTTCGACCGCCTAAGACTGAGGAGGGGAGGGGAGGGGAGTAGGACCTGGTGGGTGGAGGGAACGTGGGGGGGTGAGGATAGAGAATAAACAAAGTAAGTGTTTTGCCTTCCATCAGTCTCCCGCAGTACTCAGCTTTATGGGCCCCCGCCGCCAACGCCCCCCCCCCCCCCCCCCCCCCTTCCCACGCCCACTGCCTCCGCCACTCTCGCCAGGCAATTGATTTTCATATTACACTGTTTTATGCATTTCTTTATTTCATATATTTATTTTTAAACATCATCGATGCGTTGCAAGAGGACAGATAGGGGGTGGGTTTCAGCCATGTTAATTCTTGGTTTCAATCCTATCCTCCTCTCTGATGGCCCTAATGGAGGCTAAGGCATCCCATGGGAACAAGCTGCTTGACGATGTAAGGGAGGGGAGGGGGCTATGCCAAGGATAAAGGCTAGCATGATTGAGATTTACAGACAAGGGAGGCAGTTTTTCTTATTGACAAAACAAAAAAATTACTTGTTTTTTGGCTGGCCTGTAGATTATAAATGTCACAATACAGTCCAGTGAACAATTTTTGCAGCTCTTAGGATCTTACCATTTACGATAGGACGTGAATGGGGGTGAGGGGAGCACCTGAAGGACACTCCCAAGCGGTGTGAAGGGCAGCGAGTTGGACGTCATGGTAATTTGACCAAGGGTGGCAGTCCTCACACACGGAGTGGCAAGGTTACCTCTCGCCTCTCTGAAAGGATGCCCAGATTCAATTAGGGACACCCCCCATTCCCCCAGCAGATCCTTTTAACATGGGGCCAACCCAGTACACACACACTCACAAACATCGCAAATGTTTGCATAAATAAATAGATAAACAGAATCCTTTAATTGTTAAGCTTGGGTTGATTCAATTTACCCCCCAGGAAATTGGTTGGGAGTTCAGTGCTGTGCTCAAGGGCACACTTGGAAAGGAATTAGTATCTCTCCAGCAATCAGCTCTGTATAGGCTTAGAATGAGACTTGGGATTGATCCTTAGCACAGAAAGTCTTGAGTCTGCAAAATTTTACATTAAACCCAAGTATGAGCAACCAGGGTTGACCCATGTCTTGTCTTGGGGGCCATGCTCTCACCCAAGGGTTCTCAAAGTGGGGCCCGCCGTTTGGGTTGACCCACCAAAGTGTAGCTTCCCAAATTAAGTTAGGGTTTATCAAATTTACCCCCAAAGAAGCTTCAAGAGCGTCCTGAAAAGAAGTGGTTGAATTGGTGTGGACCGACATCATAATGAACCCTATGGGTTAGGAATGGGATGACACTTCAAGTTCATATGTGAGTCAATATAGTGTATCTGTTTAAACCTTTGTAACAAAGCACACCCACTTGAAACACAAGCAGTCGACAGTCCACACTCACTTTGTGTTTGGTGTAAAAGTTCAGTGCAAACAAAACAGAGCAAAATGCTTAGTGCTCATAGAAAGTGTGTTTCGAATCACTACATCTCTAAGACATGTTGCCATTCAATATTGTTGAAAAAATAGCATTTTGAAAATGGCTGCAAAGGTTTCATAGACATGTCATGTTTTCATGTTATGTTGGTCTTCCTCACTCAGAATCTGCCAGATTTCAATTTTTTCGCATATGACTAGTTCATACATCCGCTTATTTTTGTTGAAAAAGGTCCTAAGTTGATTTTCATTTGAGTAAAGTACAACTTTACCTCAGTCTACATGTTCAATATTGAAGTGCAACTTTGTTTGTCAATACTTAATTTATGTATTTGATTTATTGTTTTAATTGTGTATATATGAGGGCGTCCACCCCCTCCTTAACATATGTTATTGCTTTTAGTTGTGATTTTTATGAAGTGCAACATTTTCCTAAAAAAGTATATTTTATTGTTATTTATTTGTTTTATTTAAAGATTTAGAGATTTAAAAGTTTACAATCCGATTATAATGTTAAAATATACAAGAACTACTGTTAAAATATACAAGAAATACAAGTTTATTGCAGTTGAAATAATATCCATGCATTGTTAATATGTATTATCATTACATTAGTGTTCATTATCATTAGATTAGTGTTCAATTTGGTCTCAAAAAAGTGATGGCACTAATATCATTTATCTGCAAAAATGTGTCGGTCTATATAAGGCTGGGCGATATAGAAAATTACTATATCGTAATATTCGAGTATACGTTCTCACACAGTTGCTTTTAGCTGCGGGCATTACACTACAGGCATTTCTCACTCCTTCTTGTCCCCTTCTCACAGAGACGTAAAACAAGCCCACCTTCTTACATACGTCACATACTGTCGCGCGTTTAGCGTCATACGCTCTTGCCCAGCAGAGAGGTAGCAGCATGGCAAACGTTAGCTGAGGCAGGTCGTGCAAGCGGAACGGTGCGAGTGACATTACAAGAGAGAGAAGGTGCGAAACTGATCACAAATGGAGGAGGAAGAACAAATAATGCTGAAAAAAAAACAGCAGGGGGTCCATCATCTGGCGGTGGTTTGGCTTCAAGAGGGAAGATATTCAGCAGACTACAGCGATATGCAAAGTATGCAGCAGAAGTGTTGCTACAAAAGGTAGCAGCACTACTATTTGTTTCTTTCATTTAAAAAGTCACCCGCGAGAGAATGAAGAGTATTTAATGAATACAGTTTTGGTCAATTGACTTAGTTGTGATTTCCCTCTCTGCATGAAAGTTTAAAATGAGCATATATTGATGCAATATGAAGAAGAATGTTTTCATTTAGACACATTGAATCATCATACTGCTGTGATAATATGCATCAGGCTAAGGCAAAATATCGAGATATATATCGTATATCGCAATATGGCATAAAAATACAGAGATATTAATAAAAGCCAATATCGCCCAGCCCTAGGTCAATATATCGTTGAGCAAAATTTGTTATCGGCCATCGCCCAAAGTTAAACATGGAAAGACTTTAAAGGCCTACCGAAACCCGCTACTACCGAAACATGCCAATACGGCCGGTTTAGTTTACTAAATTACAATTTTAAATTTCCTGCCAAGTATCCTGTTGAAAACGTCGCGTTATGATGACCCATGCGCGTGACGTCACCGGTTGTAGCGGACATGTTCTTCCAGCACCGCTCACGGCTAAAAGTCATCTCTTTTCATCGCATAATTACACAGTTTTCTGGACACCTGTGTTGCTGAATCTTTTGCAATTTGTTCAATTAATAATGGAGAAGTCAAAGAAGAAAGATGTAGGTGGGAAGCGGTGTATTGCAGCTGCCTTTAGCAACACAAACACAGCTGGTGTTTCCTTGTTTACATTCCCGAAGATGAAGCTTTACTATGGAACAGAGCGGTCAAGCGAACATGGTTCCCGACAACATGTCAACCGGCAGGTTTCGGTTAGAAAATTGTGCTAATAAGTCGGCTCTTACCATAGACATGAGAGGAGCTTGCTTCCCCCTGCAGCTGCGGACTCTCTTACCTCCTCCCACCGGAGACACTGGCGGTCACCACACCCGTGGCCACACCCCTCTGACTTTCAGGTACCATATAATCTCACTAAAACACTAGTAACACAATAAGCAGATAAGGGATTTTCCAGAATTATCCTAGTAAATGTGTCTAATAACATCTGAATGGCTCCCACTGCCCTCGCCTTTTTTTTTTCTAGTCCTTCACTCTCACTATCCTCATCCTCGCTCAAATTAATGGGGAAATCGTCGCTTTCTCATCTGAATGCCATTAGAACAGGTAGCTCCATCTTTTGACACTTTTTCCACTCATGTCCTTGCACGCTACACCGCTACAACAAAGATGACGGAGAAAAGACGAAGGTGAGGCACGTAAATAAGACCGCCCACAATACGCCGCATCCTGAAGCGACTGTCAGAAAGAGGCTTGATCTGTAAAACATAATCGATGCAACATTTTGACCAAATTACTACCATTACATGTTATGTAGACCACAAGGAAATGTTTTACATTTAGAAAAATATAAATAATAAAATGACCCCTTTTTAAAGGCCTACTGAAACCCACTACTACGGTCCACGCAGTCTAATAGTTTATATATCAATGATGAAATCTTAACATTGCAACACATGCCAATACGGCCGGGTTATTTACTAAATTGCAATTTTTAATTTTGCGCCGAAATATCCTGCTGAAACGTCTCGGTATGATGACGCGTGCACGTGATGTAACCCATTGTAGAGGACATTTTGTTCCAGCATCGTTCCTAGCTATAAGTCATCTGTTTCCATCGCATAATTACACAGTATTCTGGACATCTGTGTTGCTGAATCTTTTGCTATTTGTTCAATGAACAATGGAGACATCAAAGAAGATAGCTGTAGGTGGGAACACAAACACAGCCGGTGTTTCATTGTTTACATTCCCGAAAGATGACAGTGAAGCTTTACTATGAAACAGAGCGGTCAAGCGAACACGGTTGGATTGGACCACACACACAAAGTACAGTGTATTATGCAGCGATCTTTTCGAAAGATCGTGTTTCGAAGAGGGTCCCTTGCGAAGGGGTGGGCATTGCCACCACCCGTCGACCGGTGCTGAAGAAAGGTGCGGGGCCGACCTTCAGGTTGTACAGGTACGACCATATAATCTCACTAAAACACTAGTAACACAATAAGCAGACAAAGGATTTTCCCGAATTGTCCTAGTAAATATGTCTAATAACATCTGAATCGCTCCCACTGTATATATGGTCTTTTTTTTCTCTCTCTCTCTCTATCCTTCACTCTCACTTTCCTCATCCACTAATCTTTCATCCTCCCTCAAATTAATGGGGAAATCGTCGCTTTCTCGGTCCGAATCGCTCTCGCTGCTGGTGGCCATGATTGTAAATAATGTTCCGATGTGAGGAGCTCCACAACCCGTGACGTCACGCGCATATCGATATGTCTGCTACTTCCGGTACAGGCAAGGCTTTTTTTATCAGAACCATAAGTTGTGAACTTTATTGTCGATGTTCTCTACTAAATCCTTTCAGCAAAAATATGGCAATATCGGGAAATGATCAAGAATGACATATAGAATGGACCTGCTATCCCCATTTAAATAAGAAAATCTCATTTCAGTAGGCCTTTATTTAATGCACCCTATAATCCGGTGCGCCTTTTGTATGAAAATAGACCTGACTAGACCTGCTCATCGGCAGTGCGCCTTATAATCCGGTGCGCCATATGGTCCGAAAAATACGGTAACATAGAAGTTATTGCTGAATAGTGATCTCATTTTTAGGGACCAAGCTTAATTAGCCTTTGTTTATGGCACAATTTTATAAGGACAGTTCTTCAAGAAGATGTAACGACCTGAAAAACTGCTTAAAAACTATGTTGATGTATGTGTTGTGTTCAATCATCAATTGAGTCTAAATACAACTCATAATTCATTACAAATTACTGGTACCTCCTCCTGTGTCAAACATGTCTCTACCATCCATCCAACCCAGTGAAACTCACTTGGTATGTCTTGTGCTTTGCAGTCATTCATCATAAAATCTTTAAAAAGTCAACATAGCTTCTGTTTTTTGGGGCCACAGTTGCTGTTCTGGTTCTAGATGGACCCTTAGCGAAGTGAACAATGACTCCTCCGTCTTGCTACTTTTTGATTAATGGCACCTGCTCTTCATAATGCGATCTGCTGGAATCTGCATGCCAATGATTCCAGTCGCTTATCGATTCGCCCACCACACGAATGCACGCACACCCTCCCTCCCAGCCGCTGTCATTATAAAAGTCAGCAGCTGATGCATGCATTGATCATAAATCATAATTGCTTGTCCATTCTTCCCCACTTGTTTAATGTTACTGTCAGGGATAGAGGGGAAAAGGGAGAGTGTAAAGTTTTTAAAAAAGGAAGAAGAGGAGAAAGAGAATCCATAATGATAAAATGATCGGTAAAGTTGAAGGTAAGGCACTGATTACTTTTTTGATGTATCAACTTTTGCTCCACAGTAATTTAGTCTTTTATGAATAGGATTATACAATATGTTAGCTTACAAGATTTGAGTTGAGAGCAGTTTCACAGAATATCAACTCACAAGTAAGTGGAAGTGCAAGTGACTCTGTATCTTACATGATTTATGTGGACTCCAACTTCAACAAGTAGAAAAACTTATTCGAGTGTTACCATTTAGTGGTCAATTGTACGGAATAAGTACTGAACTGTGCAATCTACCAATAAAAACTTCAATTAATCAATCCAAAAAATATATCCCTGGCAAAATATACAGCATCTATTAGCTGTAATAGATTTAATACACAAATTTAAATCTGTTGATAATAATAATATTGGATAGTGCTTTTCTAGCCACTTAAAGCGCTTTACATTGAGAACTGAGAACCCATCATTTATTCACTCCACATTCACACATAATGGTGGAAAGCTACATTTGTAGCCACGCCTACCCTGGGGTAAGCTGACAGAAACATGGCTGCCAATTTGTGCCTTTGGCCTTTCCGACCACCAAACATTAATTCACATTAATACACTAGTGTGGCACTGGGAACAAGATCAGTAAAGTGTCTTGACCAAGGATACAACGGCTGTGACTGGAATGGTGGAACCCGGATTCAAACCAGGAACCCTTAAGTAGCTGGACGACTACCGTCTGAGCCCATGATGTGTGCACATTATAAGACTAAAATCAGTTGTTACTTGGTGACAAACCCAAGAAGGCTCAAACAGTGGTGCCCTGAGATCTTAACTCAAAATATTAATTTTTCAAATTACCTTCCCCCTGAAATTATTTTAAATTCAAATAATCCATACGTGACCCTAAAAAAAAAACCCAAAACCATTTTAACATGTAATCTGTTTTTTTAATAAGAAAAAATAACTTCTTGGTAATTAATATAGTATCAAAAACATTATAATAAATAGTAGAGTAATGTAACAATGTGAAGTACACCATTTACCTTGGAAAGGTATCTCATAGATCAGTGGTCCCCAACCACCGGGCCGCAGAAGAATTTTCATTCATTTTTATTTGAAAAATAAAAAAATACAATTATTTGTATTTATTTATTTATTTTTATTAAATCAACATTAAATCAACATAAAAAACACAATATACACTTACAATTAGTGCACCAACCACAAAAACCTCCCTTTTCCATGACAAATGAAAAAAAAAATTTAAAATTAAGGATTAATTATTCGTTCATTCGCACCTTCTTTCTCTCGTATTACCACTCGCACGGCTCTGCTAGCATCACAGCGAACGTTACCCATGCTGCTACCTCTCTGCTCTGCGAGGGCGTATACGTATGTGAAGTATGACGCGACAGTATGTGACGTGTGTAAGAAGGAGACACAAGAAAGAGTGGGAAGAGACTGTAGTGTAATGCCAGCAGCTAAAAGCAACTGCGTGAGAACGTATACTGGAATATAACAACATAGTCATTTTATATATTGCACAGAGACAAACCCGCGATATATCAAGTATATCGATGTATCGTTCAGCCCTACTCATAACATTGTTCATCATCACACAATAATATAAAAAATGTCAGGTAGTGCTGGGCAAAAAAAATCATATAACAATATTTATTCACTCAATTTTGACATATATCATGATATAAATGAAATCTCTATTATTGTCATGTTTAAATGTGGCATTGCTAACAGGTGAGATGTGAAGACATCAGAGGGTTATATTTTATATGAATGTGTATTTTCTGTTAGGGGTTGAACGTGACAGATTTACTAATGAACACAATACAATGGTTTCAGATAAGGAACTGGGTGCATATTCACGGCAACAATATTTACAAAAACTGCCAACATTATTTTACTCACAGACCCTGCCAATATTCAATACAAATGTAATTTTGCTAAAAAATCTTTCTCTTTGTTATTATCACCTCTGCCAGGGGGTTATACCATACTTGCCAACCTTGAGACCTCCGATTTCGGGAGGTGGGGGGCGGGGGGGCGTGGTCGGGGGTGGAGAGGAGGGCTTGGTTGGGCAGGGGCGTCGTTAAGAGGGGACGAATATAATTCACCAACTCGAGTATTTCATATATATTTCATATATATATATATATATATATATATATATATATATATATATATATATATATATATATATATATATATATATATACATACTGCACACACAAGGAGACGAAGCAGAAGAACGAGGAAGTTACAGCCATGGCGACGCCGTCTGTAATAGAGTGATTCTATGTTGTCTGTTGCCATCTCCTGGTGAATGTTGGCTATTGCGTTATGGGGTTGCTTTTTGATTGGCCAACGATTTATGTGGTGTTGTGCACCTGACGGCAAGTGACTCTTGCCAGTATGCAAATGGCAGAACAAAGGTTACTCAAATAGTGAAAGGTAAGTGTTGTTGTTGTTGTTTTTTTAATAATTAGCAAGCACAGTACAGTTAGTAGAACTGTGTTTTTATTACTGTGTATTTGATAGGTGCCGTCTGAAATTCAACTATTTATTTTATTCATATATATAATAAAATAAAAATATATAGCTAGAATTCATTGAAAGTCAAGTATTTCATATATATATATATATATATATATATATATATATATATATATATATATACAAGTATTTCATATATATATATATATATATATATATATATATATATATACAAGTATTTCATATATATATATATATATATATATATACAAGTATTTCATATATATATATATATATATATATATATATATATATATATATATATATATACAAGTATTTCATATATATATATAAATATATATATATATATATATAATCCCGTTGAAGATTAGACAAAAGCAAACAGTGTACAGGGTTACAGAACAGGAACGCTGATGGGTCGCCACAAGGCGCCCTGTAAAAGATGGAAAAAAGGTAAAACGCTAGGGAAGGATGAGTAAAAAAAATACAATCTAGACTGGGCTACTAAGGGGGCCCAGTCTGGAGTGGGAAAAAAACCTCCATAGCAAAGCACATATACATATTACAACATCCATCTCGAGATATCTAGCAACAGAGGGAAGGGAGTTCGGGGTCATGATGGTAGGCCGCAGCTCTCAGGCGCTGACCATCCATTCGTCACCCCTATGGGATTTGCGTCGAGGGTGTTGGGTTGGGGCGGTGCTGTGTGTATGTGTGGCATATATTTTTGTGAATGTGTGTGTGTAAGCCCGTAGTGTGTCTCTGTTCCGCGGCCTTGATGTATTGTGCAGTCGCTAGTCCAAAGTCAACAACAACAGGTGTGTGTCCATGAGAGACAAGAAGGGAGTTTTTTGTGTCTTCGCTGCACTGTCCTTCGGGAGAGTCTCGACGCCAGGGAAACAATCCAAGTTACAATGTTTTGTATGCGAGTGAAAATAAAATTTGCTTCTCACTCTAAATTGTCTATGACTGGTCCTCAAAAACTGCGGGGTAGACAATCCGGTGTGATCCACAGTTCTTCCCGCATTCTCCAGTCATTTGTGGCAGCTTTGGGGTACTTTGAAGACTGCCAGCAACTTCCAATTTGTCGACAAACCAGAGCGCTTACTCCAATCAGCACATATCCTGTTGTCATAATTCCGAATATGTGGATATCTTCACTCCTTCTTTTCCCAAGAGTCCGTGGTGTATCCAGCAACAACCGCTTCATCACGACAGCAGGTTCCCCCAAACCTAAGATCTTGTAAATTTTGTTGAGGCCAGTTAAATACAACTATATTTATTCAGTCCACTTTATGCTCCTCCATTCAAGTCAATTGACGCGTAGCGTCAACATTTAGCACTGTGATGGTGGTAGCATCACCCCTTCCCCCAAATTTGTATTCCATTTGCTCTCTTTGTAGCGTGTAGCGTTTCAAGGGCGCTACCTTGTTACATGGGTCTAAAAATAGCTAAGCTACAGGAATCGCGACATGTTCTAAAAGGAGCAGCGCTTCTTCCACGCTACTGGCGAATGTAGTTAAGCTACATAGCGGTGCTGCTTGTAGCCCAATATTGCCCAACACCGGCTGCCACGACGAATGAGAAGAAAGTTCCGGCAGTTGTCACAAAAAAGTAGCTGATTCTGAACAAAAGTTAGGGTCTCGATGTTTAAAGCAATAAGTTACCAATTGCCTGCAGGTATTCAAAGTTTATTCACAGAAAGAGGTATTGGGTACAACCTTGGAGGAACTGCAAAAAATTAACACGCTTTAGCACTAGATATGTCCGATAATATCGGACTGCCGCTATCATCGGCTGATCAATGCTTTTAAATATGATATCGGAAATTATCGATATTGGTTTCAACATTATCGGTATCTGTTTCCAAAAGTAAAATGTATGACTTTTTAAAAGGCCGCTGTGTACAAGGACGTAGGGAGAAGTACAAAGCGCAAATAAACCTTAACGGCACTGACTTTGCGTGCCGGCCCAATCGCATAATATCTATGGCCTTTCACAAACACAAGTGAATGCAGTGCCTATTTGGTCAACAGCCATACGGGCCACACTGTAGGTGGCCGTATAAACAACTTTAACACTCTTTCAAATATGCGCCACCCTGTGAACTCACACCAAACAAGAACGACAAACACATTTCGGGAGAACATCCACACCGTAACACAACAGAACAAATACCCAGAACCCTTGCAGCACTGACTCTTCCGGGATGCTACAATATACACCCCCGCTACCCCCTACCCCATCCCCCTACCTCGACCCCGCCCCCCAACCCCGCCCACCTCAACTTCCTCATGCTCTCTCAGTGAGAACATGTCCCAAATTCCAAGCTGCTGTTTTGAGGAATGTTTAAAAAAATAATGCACTTTGTAACTTGAATAATTGGCAGTGCCATGTTGGCATTTTTTTCCATAACTTGAGTTGATTTATTTTGGAAAACCTTGTTACATTGTTTAATGCATCCAGCGGGGCATTACAACAAAATTAAGCATAATAATGTGTTAATTCCACAACTGTATATATCGGTCTCGGTTGATATCGGAATCGGTAATTAAGAGTTGGACAATATCGGAAAATTGGATATCGGAAAAAAAAGCCATTATCAGACGTCTCTATTTAGCACTTACTACGAGGAAAAGTTTTTGTGTCTCAGTCTGTGGTGTGAAAATATGGAACAGCCTGAGTGACAAACTTAAAACACTGTTTCAAACATGAAACACTTTAAGAAATTGTACAAATCTAGTATTTTGGTTCAGTATAGGAAGGTTTAGGCTTGTTTTGAATGGGATAAAAATGTATTTTATGCTATATTGAGTTATTGTAATCCCATTAATCTGAGTAAATTGAGTTATGTAAACGCAGATAAATGTGATCAAATGTGTTTTAGAGGAAACCGGATGTTATAAGTTAAAGTTTAACTATGGAAAATAGGTGGGATTCAAAAAGTTTGTACTTTACTCCTCTGAGATGTTAATTTTATTTTTTTTATTTTATTTTTTTTGTGAAACAATAATAATATTGTTATTGAGCAATAGCTTGTTCTCTAGCTATATGTATGTATATTATGTACTACATGTACAATATGGAATTTACTATGACTCAATAAAAATATTCATATTAATAATATAAACTATTAATAATAAAGCACTGAATATTGATATGAAGAATTTTACAATCCTTTATGTGACGTTTAAATGATCTTCTTCTCGTAATTCCAGCAGCCGCCACTGACACAGATAAAGACTGCGGATGACTAATAAAACACTTTGCTTTGTTTATTTTAATTCCGCTATAGCATAGGTGTCAAAGTCAAGGCCTATGGGCAGGATCTGGATCAAACTCTACAAAAGATGGAATAATTAAATCGATGTCTTAAGTCTCAGCAGGCTCTGTTCACAAAAGCCACATCACAAAGCTATGGTGTCGTTTTGATAACTGACACCATGTTTAAATATAATTGTAATATTTGAATGATGATAAATGAATGTGTTGTGGCAGTATGCAGATTTCACCAATGCGAGGTTTGTGGAAACAATCGGTTGCTTTATCAAACATTTTTAATAAACTGCCAACGTTTGAATACTAAACAGGAAGTGTTTAAAGTTAAATGGCACATTCACAGTACAAACATAAACTTACTGTACATATACATTCACTGTAAAAACATACATATACACATACTGTACATATACAAGCACATATACATACATACATACATTCATGCACATAATCACGTTTCATCAAACATATATCAATGTTGTTGCCCTAGGGGAAACTGGGTAACACATGGCACACTGACAAAGCTTAACCCATTGTTACTATAACAATGCACAAGATTAATATAGGTTGCCTCTCTCTCTTCCCCTCCATCTTTCGGTATTCCCTTTTTTTTTTCTTTCTCTCTAGTTATTATGTATACGTATTGTTGCATTTGAACAACTGTATTGTTGATAATAGAGGTAAACTATTGGTATTGTTCATGATCAATAGCGCTTTTTCTATTGGTATTTGTATTGCTCCAGTTGTAGTGTAAAAATGCTCATTGTCATTTCTGTATTATTATTTATTTCACTAACTGCTTATTTGCTATCACTTTTACCATCATATTTTTACATATCTTATAAATGGGTTAAATGGGTTGTACTTGTATAGCGCTTTTCTACCTTCAAGGTACTCAAAGCGCTTTGACACTACTTCCACATTTACCCATTCACACACACATTCACACACTGATGGAGGGAGCTGCCATGCAAGGCGCCAACCAGCACCCATCAGGAGCAAGGGTGAAGTGTCTTGCTCAGGACACAACGGACGTGACGAGGTTGGTTCTAGGTTGGATTTGAACCAGTGACCCTCGGTTTGCGCACGGCCACTCTCCCACTGCGCCACGCCGTCCCTATGTGCTGGTGTTGTTCTATTGTTGTTGTTATTGTTGTGTTTGCTGTTGTTGTTTTTGTCCCTCTGTCTAATTACCCTCTTGTCCCCACAATTTCCCCCTCTGTCTTCTTTTTTTTTCTCTTTCTATCCTCTCCTGCCCAGCTGCACCAAATGATAATATAAATACATTTAATAAAGTCAAATTCAAATAAGGCAACAAAAGAAGTATCCTACACTTCTCTTTTGTAAAGTAAATCTGAACAGCCGATATGGGCCTCTACATCAACTGTATGATTTGCCTGAGAAGCTGGACAGGACAAAAAAACAAACAAAAAAAAGTTTAATGGCTTTGTAAAAACAATGACACAAAGTCTTAAGTTCATAGTGTTCTTCATAGTGTTTTTGAAAGTGCACCAATTCTTTCCTCTGAGTTTTCAACTCACTTCAAGTGTTTTACCAAGAGGATTATTTGTAGTATGTACATTTTCAGAATGTACTTGTTCTATTTTTGGCCAAAGTAAGACAAAGAAAAGAATCTGAAGTTGTATTTATTTTTAAGTTATTATGGCATGATTTTACCAGCCCAGCCTGAGTGGGAAAATATTTTCCTTCATGCGCCCCTTGAGCTTAAATGAGTTTGACACCCCCAGCACTATAGATAGCTCAAAAAGTTATGTGCACATTTTGATTAAACTTACAGTAAATGTCAAAGATGTGATAAGGAACAAGTGATTACATTTCAGGGTGGTTTGGATCTTCATCTGGATTCAGGACTTATTTGTTATGGAGATATAGGGCCTGGCAGAGGTCAGCACACACTGGGTGCTTTTCAAGTTAGTAAAGGTATTGTTATTGTGCAAAGCACATGCACACAGGTAAAAGTTATATTTTGGTTTCAACTGACTACATGACATTCTCCCAATCCTCTTCTGTATCATCCATGTATCCATTTTGGTATAACTCAACTCGTCGTGTTTGGAGGAAGAACAATACTGAGTTGCATCCCAAGAACACCACACCTACTGTGAAGCATGGGGGTAGAAACATCATGCTTTGGGGCTGTTTTTCTGCTAAGGGGACAGGACGATTGATCTGTGTTAAGGAAAGAATGAATGGGGCCATGTATCGTGAGATTTTGAGCCAAAACCTCCTTCCATCAGTGAGAGCTTTGAATGGTTGACCCAATACTTATTTTCCACCATAATTTACAAACAATTTCTTTAAAATTCCTACAATGGGAATTCCTGGATTTTTTTTTCACATTCTGTCTCTCACAGTTGAAGTGTACCTATGATGAAAATTACAGACCTCTGTCATCATTTTAAGTGGGAGAACTTGCACAATCGGTGGCTGACTAAATACTTTTTTGCCCCACTGTATGTATGGGTATGTACATATATTTAAAAAAAAAAAAAAATATATATATATATATATCCATCCATCCATATATATATATGTGTGTGTGTATGTATATATTTTTTCTTGCTGGGGAAATCTGCTCATTATATAAAGGTCTCATTACTGAGGTAGGCAGGTAAACTATACAGTAAACACAATGCAGTCTTTTACCCAATAAAAGTTCTTTTTTTACACTAAATATGTAACCACATAAATGTTTGCGTTTCGCAAGCTTGTCCTGCTAAAATCCACAGCTGGTGCTGGATTGGGCAGTACAAGCTTCAACATCAACCAAAACAAATCTCATCTACGGCTCAGACACACAATCAGAATAAAACACGGCTTCCAGGGTGAATCCTGGACTCCAGGGACGTCTGCGCTCTATCTGTGTCTCCCCAAAACCGAGTTATGTTTTTTTCTGTCCTTGAAGCCACCACATAATGCCACTGTAAACAGTTTAGGCTCAGTTTGGACTATTGTTGTACGAGCAGCAGAGAATTTTGAAAGCCGATGCTTGCAGTTCAGTCACTTTTCATGAATGACATCTGTGATAGCAAATCTGTGTTTTTTGTGTGTGTATAAGTACCACTTCCGTTTTTTATTATTTCCTACTCGACTCATTCCTCTGACATTCCCCCCCACTCTCATCATACAGACAGCAGATGTGTCCTTTTTATAAACCATATGGTCTAATTTCCATCACTTTCAGTAGACCTCTTTTACGACACAAAAAAAATATGAATTACGTGCTTCTTCTTTTTTCTAATCTCCTGTGCTTCACCTCATTCATGTCTTAGATGAATGTGACTTGCATCCAGCAAAACTGCAATTGTACTAATTGGTCAATCCCTATTCATACTGCACCTAAACATATTGGTCAGGCCCATTAAGGTGATGCACTGTTCGGTAGTGGAGTCCACTGCTTCTTCTGCCGCTGCTTTTGTGGAATCAGCTGCTTTATCGAACATTGCTGACGCCTTGCCTTGCGTTTCTGCACCGCAAGGGGAAACTTTGGTTGACATGTGAAAGCAGAGATTTGGTGCAACATGCCACCATAATGGGATGGGAACAGAGGGGGGTGTAAGGGGAGGGTGTCTTTTCCTAGCTGCTTCCAAGGCAAATGGAAGACAATCCAATTTCCTGTGATTCCATCAAGCCTCGGTCCTGGATCCAGGGACATTAGGAAATGCTGATAGGACAGGCCACTGACCCTTCACATGTACACACACATACATAGTGACATCTAAACATACTGACTTAAAACATACACATGTACATGCACCACATGTGCTTACTGTAGCACTTAAGTGCTTTGCCAAACGTAAATTGTCTGGTTAATCTTAAACGGTGTTGGGAGTAATGGTGTTAGAAAATAACACAATTATTGTTTTCCGGTATCAGGTAATCTGATTAATCACTATTTCAAACGTTACAAGGCCATTACCGTTAAGAACAGTCAAATAGTGTGTGTTATTATACCTGACCTTTTGCTCAGCCAGGTTCAAGACAGGACTTTTTTCCTGATTGTTTGTCTTTGTTAAAGAGGACTGGTGACAGACCCATGCTATTATAATAATAATTATATTTAGCTTTATTGTCTCAGAGAAGAAATTTGTCTTGGACATCAAGACACAGCATTTTACATACATACATACATACATACATACATACAGTTGATCCGACAATACAGTGATGACAGTGAACAGTGCGTATGTATATCAGTAAGTTATGAGATCACACATTACACTCCCCCCGTATTGCACACCTTCCGTATTGCACCATCCCAATATTGCACTCCTTAATATCGCATCCGGTTATTAAAGTAGTTTTCTGATGTTAAGTGCTTTGATTGCCAGTGAGACAAAGGAAAATCTATACCTGTTGAGTTTATATGTTGGCATCAACACAATTTCACTATGAAGTATGTAGTGTGAGTCACGGGTGATTTTAAAAACCTGCTTCCTCACGGTCTTGTCGAATATTTCTTGAAGGGAACAAGGGGGCTGCATGGCAATTACCCGTTTCCATATGAGTTGGGAAATTGTGTTAGATGTAAATATAAACGGAATACAATGATTTGACAATCATTTTCAACCCATATTTAGATGAATATGTTACAAAGACAACATATATGATGTTCAAATTGATAAACGTTTTTTTTTTTGTGCAAATAATCATTACCTTGGTGACTTGTCCGATTGTAGCTGAGATAGGCACCAGCGCCCCCCGCGACACCAAAGGGAATAAGCGGCAGAAAATGGATGGATGGATGGGCATTACCTTTAGAATTTGATGCCAGCAACACGTGACAAAGAAGTTGGGAAAGGTGGCAATAAATACTGATAAAGTTGAGGAATGCTCATCAAACACTTATTTGGAACTTCCACATGTTTGAAGGCTAATTGGGAACTGGTGGGTGCCATGATTGGGTATAAAAACAGCTTGTCAAAAAATGCTCAGTCTTTCACAAGAAAGGATGGGGCGAGGTACACCTCTTTGTCCACAACTGCCTGAGCAGATAGTCAAACAGTTTAAGAACAATAATTCTCAAAGTGCAATTGCAAGAAACCTAGGGATTTCACCATCTGTGGTCCATAATATCATCAAAAGATTCAGAGAATCGGGAGATATTACTCTACGTAAGTGGCATGGCTGGAAACCAACCCTGAATCACCCTCAGATGGCACTGTATCAAAAACTGACATCAATCTCTAAAGGATATAACCGCATGGGCTCAGGAACACTTCAGAAAACCACTGTCACTAAATACAGTTTGTCGCTACATCTGTAAGTGCAAGTTAAAGCTCTAGTATGCAAAGCGAAAGCCATTTATTGATTGATTGATTGATTGATTGATATTTTTATTAATAGATTGCACAGTTCAGTACATATTCCGTACAATTGACCACTAAATGGTAACGCCCGAATAAGTTTTTCAACTTGTTTAGGTCGCGAGGTCCACGTTAATCAATTCATGGTACAAATATATACTATCAGCATAATACAGTAATCACACAGGTTAATCATCATAGTATATACATTGAATTATTTACATTATTTACAATCCTGGTGGCGGGATGAGGAGCTTTGGTTGATATCAGTACTTCAGTCATCAACAATTGCATCCACAGAGAAATGGACATTGAACAGTGTAGGTCTTACTTGGTAGGATATATACAGCGAGTAGAAAACATAGTAAGTTCAGATAGCATAAGAACAAGTAAATACATTAGAAGTACATTTGATTATTCACTTTAGGTTATTTATAATCCGGGGAGATGGGATGTAAATGGAGGAGGGTATTAGTAAAGGGTGAAGTTGCCTGGAGGTGTTGTTTTAAAACGGTTTTGAAGGAATATAGAGATGCACTTACTTTTACACCTGTTGGGAGTGCATTCCACATTGATGTGGCATAGAAAGAGAATGAGTTAAGACCTTTGTTAGATTGGAATCTGGGTTTAACGTGGTTTGCGGAACTCCCCCAGGTGTTGTGGTTATGGCGGTCATTTACGTTAAGGAAGTAGTTTGACATGTACTTCGGTATCAGGGAGGTGTAGCGGATTTTATAGACTAGGCTAAGTGCAAGTGGTTTTACTCTGTCCTCCACCCTGGACCAGCCCACTTTGGAGAAGTGGGTTGGAGTGAGGTGTGATCTGGGGTGGAGGTCTAAAAGTAACCGGACTAGCTTATTCTGGGATGTTTGGAGTCTATATTTGAGGGTTTTTGAGGTGCTGGGATACCAGGAGGTGCAAGCGTAATCAAAAAAGGGTTGAATGAGAGTTCCCGCTAGAATCTTCAAGGTGCTTTTGTTGACCCGAGAGGAGATTATCAACAACATCCAGAAACGCCGCCGGCTTCTCTGTGCCCGAGATCGTCTAAGATGGACTGATGCAAAGTGGAAAAGTGTTCTGTGGTCTGACGAGTCCACATTTCAAATTGTTTTTGGAAATATTCGACATCGTGTCATCCGGTCCAAAGAGGAAGCGAACCATCCAGACTGTTATCGACGCAAAGTTCAAAAGCCAGCAAATGTTATGGTATGGGGGTGCATTAGTGCCCAAGGCATAGGTAACTTACACATCTGTGAAGGCACCATTAATGCTGAAAGGTACATACAGTTTTTGGAACAACATATGCTGCCATCTAAGCGCCGTCTTTTTCATAAACGCCCCTGCTTATTTATGCAAGTCAATGCCAAGCCCCATTTAGCACGTGTTACAACAGCCTGGCTTCGTGAAAAAGACTGCGATTACTTTCCTGGCCCGCCTGCAGTCCAGACCTGTCTCCCTTTGAAAATGTGTGGCGCGTTATGAAGCGTAAAATACGACAGCGGAGACCCCGGACTGTTGAACGACTGAAGCTCTACATAATCACATAACTTTATCAACAATTAGTTTCCTCATTTCCCAAACATTTATTGAGTGTTGTTAAAAGATAAGGTGATGTAACACAGTAGTGAACATGCCCTTTCCCAACTACCTTGGCACGTGTTGCAGCCATGAAATTTTAAGTTATTTGCAAAAAAAAAATTAAGTTTATGAGTTTGAACATCAAATATCTTGTCTATGTAGTGCATTCAACTGAATATGGGTTGAAAAGGATTTGCAAATGATTGTATTCCGTTTGTATTTACATCTAACACATCTAACTCATATAAAAACGGGGTTTGTATTTTACCAGCCCTCTTGAGAAGGTTTTGAAGTTGGGTTTTGAGTTTGACAGACTGATTTCTAAACCATGTGGAGATGCCATAATGGATGACAGATTCAATGTTTGCCTTATAAAACAACATCATGATATTGCTTGCCACACTGTGGACCCTGCGCCTCCTTAGAAAGTGCAGGCGCTGGTTTATACGGTAGCAAACAGAGTCAACTCGGTTGGCCCAAGTTAACTGGGAATCAAAACAAATACCCAAGTACCTCTAGGACACCTGTTCCATGTAATGATGATTGACGAAAGGTAGACTACAATTTCAATATAAGTGATTCAGTCCCATCGTTAAGTTCAACTTGTGGTAAACAGCCACACGTTAAAAACTAGAAGCAACAATTGAGTCCACAACGATCTGTCGTGGTAAATCTCACTTTTTTTTTTAGGATGGAAGTACATTGATGTAAAAGGCAAAAACAAATATGTGAAGTGTAAATTTTTTCCCAAAAGAATGGCATACGCCTGATATGTAATTGTTTTTCAAAATAGTAATAATGCAAGCAAAAGTATGCTTACAATGGTCGTTGTATTCTGCCGATAAAGCGCTTGAAAAAAAACATCCAAACGCTTTCATCAAGTATACAAGCACATATATATACATGCTGTATTATAAGTATATATGTGATGTACATACTAACAAGCACATTGATTATGACATGGAATATTTACTTTATTATTTACTTTATAGATTTACTTTACAAAAGCAAAGTGTGGGATCTGCTCTTGCTGCCTTATTCGTATTCGACTTTACTAAATGTTTGGATTTATTCAGTTGACACAGCTGGACCAGAGATGGAGGGGATAGAAGGATGGGGGAAAAAGAAGACAGAGGGGTAAGTGTGGGACAAGACAATAACAGTACATATATCATATGTACTGTATGTACAGTTGTGATCAAAATTATTCAACCCCCACACAATTTTGGTGTTTTAGCAAGTTGGACATTTATTCCGTATTTTTTTTATAGTCATATCAAATAAAGATGCATTAAATAGACAAATGCAACTTGAATTACAACATTATATTTTGTAACATACCAAACAGTGTCATTTGACCAAAATATTTAACCCTTTGAATATCTTAACTCTTAAGAACAGAATTTGAATAAGGTATTTTCATTCAGGTGTTGAAAACACCTGTATATGTGATTAGAACCATAACGAGCAACAATTAAACTGATTGAAAAAAACGGTGACGCTTAGCTTCTTGTAGATGGTCAATGCCATATTTGCAACATGTTGAAGTCCAGGGAGTGGTCAAACAAGTCATGAGAGGAGGTAATTTCTCTTCATAAGAAAGGATATGGATATAAGAAAATAGCAAAGACATTACACATTCCAAGAGACACAGTTGGGAGCATAATTCGCAAGTTTAAAGCTAAAGGCAAAGTGGAAACACTACCTGAGAGGATGCTGTGTGCAACTGCTGTCCGGTATTTGAAGCGTACAGTGGTGAAAACCCCCCGGGTAACAGCTGAGGAACTACAACAGGACATTGCAGAAAGGGGAACGCAGGTTTCGTCCCAGACAATAAGGCGCGCACTAAGAGATGAAGGCCTCCATGCCAGAACTCCCAGGTTCACCCCACTTCTGACTACAAAGCACAAGAAAAATAGACTCCAGTATGCCAAAAATAATCTGGACAAACCCCAAAGGTTTTGGGAAACTTTTATGGAGGGATGAGACAAAACTGGAACTCTTTGGGCCTATAAATCAACATTATGTCTGGAGGAGAAAAAATGAAGCTTACAAAGAGAAGAACACCTTGCCTACTGTTAAGCATGGTGGGGGGTCAATCCTGCTCTGGGGCTGTTTCTCTGCCTCAGGTACCGGGAATCTACAGCACGTTCAAGGCATTAT
>NC_084636.1:18070101-18125101 GCF_033978795.1 Nerophis ophidion
TGCTTAAGACAGTGCATGTGCAGGCCCGTCTGAAGTTTGCCAGAGAGCACATGGGAGAATGTCATGTGGTCAGATGAAACCAAAATAGAACTTTTTGGTATAAACTCAACTCGTCATGTTTGTAGGAAAAAGAATACTGAGTTGCATCCCAAGAACACCACACCTACTGTGAAGCATGGGGGTGGAAACATCATGCTTTGGGGCTGTTTTTCTGCTAAGGTGACAGGACGATTGATCCGTGTTAAGGAAAGAATAAATGGGGCCATGTATCGTGAAATTTTGAGCCAAAACCTCCTTCCATCAGTGAGAGCTTTGAATGGTTGACCAAATACTTATTTTCCACCATAATTTACAAATAAATTCTTTAAAATTCCTACAATGTGAATTCCTGGATTTATTTTCCACATTCCGTCTCTCACAGTTGAAGTGTACCTATGATGAAAATTACAGACCTCTGTCATCATTTTAAGTGGGAGAACTTGCACGGTTGGTGGCTGACTAAATACTTTTTTGCCCCACTGTACATATATGTATATATACATACATAAATACCTATATGCACATATATACATACATATGATAAACATAATTATACATATATAAATATACATACATACATACTTTTAGAAATATGTATACATACAGTATATACAGTACATAAATACATACATATACATACATATATATACATACATATATACACACATACAGTACATAAAAACATACATAAATACATATATATATATATATATATATATATATATATATATACATACACAAATATACATACATTCCTCTATACACAAATATACATACAAACATGTATATGTATGTATGTATTTATGTACATGCATGCATCAATGTATGTACCCATAATTGTTTGTCACAAAAAACATTCATGAAGTTTGGTTCTTTTATGAATATATATGGGTCTACTGAAAATGTGACCAAATCTGCTGGGTCAAAAGTATACCGTACATACAGCAATGTTAATATTTGTTTACATGTCCCTTGACAATGTTTCACTGCACTTAGGCGCTTTTGGTAGCCATCCACAAGCTTCTGGCAAGCTTCTTGTTGAATTGTTGACCAGTCCTCTTGACAAAATTAGTGCAGTTCAGCTAAATTTGTTGGTTTTCTAACATGGACTTGTTTCTTCAGCATTGTCCACACATTTAAATCAAGACTTTGAGAAAGCCATTCTAAAACCTTAATTCTTGCCTGATTTAGCCATTTCTTTATCACTTTTGACATTGTTTAAGGTCATTGTCCTGTTGAAACACCCAACTGCGCCCCAAGACCTAACATCCGGGCTGATGATTTTAGGTTGTCCTGAAAAATTTGGAGGTAAGCCTCCTTTTTCATTGTCCCATTTAAATCACCAGTTCCATTGGCAGCAAAACAGACCCAGATAATAATAATACCACCACCATGCTTGGCGATAGGTTAGGTGTTCCTGGGATTAAAGGCCCCCTTTTTTGTCCTCCAAACATATTGCTGGGTATTGTGGCCAAACAGCTCAATTTTTGTTTCATCTGACTACAGAACTTTCCTCCAGAAGGTCTTATATATGTGATGTCAGATGAAAACAAAAATTGGGCCTCTGTGCCTGTTTTGCAGTGAAACATGCCAAGGGATATGTAACCAAATATTAACATTGCTGTATGTATACTTTTGACCCAGCAGATTTGGTCACATTTTCAGTAGACCCTTAATAAATTCATAAAAAAACCAACTTCATGAATGTTTTTTGTGACAAACAAGTATGTGCTCCAATCACTCTATCAAAAAATATGAGATGCAGAAAATATTGGAAATTCAACACAGCCATGACATTATGTTCTTTACAAGTGTATGTAAACTTTTCACCATGACTGTATATATGTATATGTATATATATATATATATATATATATAATATATATATATATATATATATATATATATATATATATATATATACATATATATTGTAAATACATAGACACACATCAGTGGTGGGCCGTGCATCTCTCACTTCTGCCTTCAGTGATGTCCTACTTAGTCCAACTTCACCTCTCAAAATACCTTAATTTACATCACCACATGCACACGGCTGGAGATACTTTACAGAAACCTACTTGCACACTACAGGGCATTGAACCCCCTCAACAGTGGACAAAACAGTCTATTTTTCGGCGCATTTAACATTCAGTAAACCTGCTTCAGCAATTAAAACATATCTTACGTGGTACCGTCAAAATTAAAAGATTTCTATAAAACATTTAAATGAAAAATGAAAAAAAGTTGTAATAAAATATTTGAAATACAATTCATATATATGTATAAATATATATATATATATACATATACATACATACATACATACATATGATATATGTACTGTTATTGTCTTGTCCCACACTTACCCCTCTGTCTTCTTTTTCCCCCATCCTTCTATCCCCTCCATCTCTGGTCCAGCTGTGTACACTGAATATATCCAAACATTTAGTAAAGTCGAATACGAATAAGGCAGCAAGACAAGGGAGTTGAAAGTCTATGTTGCTCGGCGACAGGTCCAAAACATCACTGCTCTCGAGGAAAATCTGCATAGAGGAATGTGCCAAAATACCAGCTACTGTGTGTGCAAACCCGGTAAAGACCTATAGTAATCGTTTGACCTCTGTTATTGCCAACAAAGGTTATATTACAAAGTATTGAGTTGAATTTTTTATTAATGACCAAATACTTATTTTCCACTATAATTTACAAATAAATTCTTTAAAATTCCAGGACAATTTTTTTTCACATTCTGTCTCTCACAGTTGAAGTGTACCTATGATGAAAATTACAGACCTTTGTTATCATTTTAAGTGGGAGAACTTGCACAAGCGGTGGCTGACTAAATACAAACCCCATTTCCATATGAGTTGGGAAATTGCGTTAGATGTAAATATAAACGGAATACAATGGTTTGCAAATCATTTTCAACCCATATTCAGTTGAATATGCTACAAAGACAACATATTTGATGTTCAAAGTGATAAACATTTTTGTTTTGAGCAAATAATCATTAACTTTAGAATTTGATGCAAGCAACACATGACAAAGAAGTTGAGAAAGGTGGCAATAAATACTGATAAAGTTGAGGAATGCTCATCAAACACTTCAATGGGACATCCCACAGGTGTGCAGGCTAATTGGGAACAGTTGGGTGCCATGATTGGGTATAAAAGCAGCTTCCATGAAATGCTAAGTAATTCACAAACAAGGATGGGGTGAGGGTCACCACTTTGTAAGCAAATTGTCGAACAGTTTTAGAACAACATTTCTCAACGAGATATTGCAAGGAATTTAGGGATTTTACCATCTACGGTCCGTAAAATCATCAAAAAGTTCAGAGAATCTGGAGAAATCACTGCACGTAAACGGTGATATTACAGACTTTTGATCCCTCAGGTGGTACAGCATCAAAAACAGACATCATTGAGTAAAGGATATGACCATATGGGCTCAGGAACACTCCATAAAACCACTGTCAATAACTACAATTGGTCGTTACATCTGTAAGTGCAAGTTAAAACTCTACTGTGCAAAGCCAAACCCATTTATCAACAATATCCTGAAACGCCGCCGGCTTGGCTGGGCCCGAGCTCACCTAAGATGGACTGATGCAAAGTGGAAAAGTGTTCTGTGGTCTGACGAGTCCACATTTCAAATTATATTTGGAAACAGAGGGACGTGGTGGTGTCCCCCAGAACAAAGAGGAAAATAACCATTCGGATTGTGATAGGCGCCAAGTTCAAAAGCCAGCATCTGTGATGGTATGGGGGTGTATTAGTGGACAAGGCATGGGTAACTTATACATCTGTGAAGGCACCATTAATGCTGAAAGGTCCATACAGGTTTTGGAGCAACATATGTTATCATCCAAGCAATGTTATCATAGATGCCCCTGCTTATTTCAGCAAGACAAGTGTTACAGAAGCATGGCTTCGTAGAAAAAGAGTGCGGGTACTTTCCTGGCCCGCCTGCAGTCCGGACCTGTCTCCCATCGAAAATATGTGGCGCATTAGGGAGCGTAAAATATGACAGTGGAGACCCCGGACTGTTGAACGACCGAAGCTCTACATAAAACAAGAATGGAAAAGAATTCCACTTTCAAAGCTTCAACAATTAGTATCCTCAGTTCCCAAACGTTTGTTGAGTGTTGTTAAAAGAAAAAGTTATGTAACATAGTGGTGAACATGTCCTTTCCCAACTACTTTGGCACGTGTTGCAGCCATAAAATTCCAAGTTAATTATTATTTGCAAAAAAAAACTAAAGTTTATGAGTTTGAACATCAAATATCTTGTCTTTGTAGTGCATTCAATTGAATATGGGTTGAAAAGGATTTTCAAATGATTGTATTCCGTTTATATTTACATCTAACACAATTTCCCAACTCATATGGAAACGGGGTTTGTACGTTTTTGCCCCACTGTATGTATATATGTATGTTTGTGTACATATATGTATGAATATATGCAATTCTTTCTTATAATCAAAATTTCCTTTTCAAATGAGTCTGAAAACACATGAAACAAGAGATGGATACTTTTAATTCATTATGCATGTTAGCCATACTTTGATACCATATTACATATTTTATTAACTAGTCGTTGCATGTATTGTGCATTTATGCATCTATCTCTGGTGTTTCGTATGTTGATGTTGTAATTTTGTGTCAGAACCGCTACGATGACAAAATAATGTTTGGACTGAATCTAATGTTAGATTACTTCAACGCTCAGTTCTAGAACAAACAAGTACACCTTGTTGAGTGCAACACAACAAAAATGCCACATTGGGATTCTGCAGTCAGACTGAGAATGTTTTTGTTCCGGGCAAACCACGGCTCACTTTCCACTCACTGGTGGATTTGCATCTGTGTTTGAGATCCACCCATAGGGAATAGAAAGCCCTAATCCAATCAAAAGGTCCCTGAAGTGCTGCCCCCGAGACAGACAGGGAGAGTGAGGAAAAGAGAGGATAACAATAGGATCACTCTGCACTGAGGATGGCCAGGACGGAAGAAGCGACGCAAGGAGGGAATGAAAGCATAGAGATTATGATATGGGAGGTGACTGAATGAGTAGGAGGGAAAAGGTGTATGTGGTAATGACAGCAGAAAGTGGTGTCAGTAAGAGGTGGATGGAAAAAACGAAGGGAGGTACAGAGAGAGAAAAGTTCCTGTTCAAATACCAAAGGTGGACAAGACCATTGAGCAATTCCATTGTCATCGTTTTAATCTTCTCTAAGTATTTCCAGTTCATAGTGGGAAATGTCACTGAGGCTGCTTGGCTTTTTAATTCACTTCCAATCGCGTGAACCCGCTGGACTCTTGCTCTGAGGGTGCCGGCAACAGTTTGACCATTCATCATCATTACGAGGTGCAAAGGCAGGCTGGAGCAGTGATTAAGAACTGAATCTTCTGTTGATGATGCCTGTCATAGATTGGGTCTTATTATACGTACACACACACACACACACCTCCATGCCTGTCCTCAAGGCACATTTCTAATAAGAATGATGTCTTTACCATTGACCTCTTAACCTGAACCATCATTTGTACCGTTCACCCACACACACACAACACATGAGGCTTTTTGCACTCATTCATCTCTTGGTGGTCCCCGGACTGATATGTGCCAGGGTCACATTCATTCCATGTTTTAATTCAATAAGAGTTTAAGGAGAATAAAACAAGCATCTACACACAAGGCAACAAGATTTGGAACACCTGCCTTGTAAAAATGACATCCAACACAAGAGCCATATCATACAATCTGTCTTTACGACGATAATAATGCGTGGTTTGGACTAAGAATGGGCAATATTGAGGGGTGCCAGGAGAAAAAAATCAAGTCACATCCAAACCGCGATTTTTATTTAAAAATAGTTTCTTGGCCATCTCTGCGCATACATCATACATGAGCAGTTAAGATATTTTTAACCAGTAACCTGTTTTGAAAAGGTTTTATTTAATTGATACATTAAATAATCTATTGCAAAAATCAGTTTGAATCAAGAATCGAATCGTCACCTCATGAACATGATGCGAATTTAATCATGATTAGTTGTAAGATTAGCACTTTATAGCCAAAAATCTATCTATATTAAGATGGATGTATTGAAGTTTCTTACAAACCATAAACATACAGTACAGGCCAAAAGTTTGGACACACCTTCTCATTTCAATGTGTTTTCTTTATTTTCATGATTATTTACTTTGTAGATTGTCACTGAAGGCATCAAAACTATCACACCTGTGAAGTGAAAACCCTTTCAGACGACCACCTCTCAAAGCTCATCGAGAGAATGCCAAGAGTGTTTGAAAAAGTAATCAGAGCAAAGGGTGGCTATTTTGAAGAAACTAGAATATAAAACATATTTGCAGTTATTTCAGCTTAGTACAAAACTCCCCATGTGTTCGTTTATAATTTAGATGCCTTCAGTGACAATCTAAAATTAAAGCTGCAAGCAGCGATGGATGGGAACGGGTATTTAAACATAAACATTAAAACAATTATTACAACTTTTTCATCAACTTTTTATCAGAAGGTTTCAATATCTCTCCTGTGCTTATTTGAAGCCGACAAGACAAACGCGCTCAGAGGGGATAATGTTTGAAAAAAGGTGACTGTTTTTACACAACTTTTGTTTTGAAGGGGGAATTGTAAACTTCCTGTTGCATTTTGCTGGGGTTGTCAGTGTACGAAATATAGGTCCAAGTGAGACCTACATAGAGGTTTTTGTTTCATGTGTCTATGACATTCGTACTGGGAGTTAGAGGCAGTTTTGTCTGTGTTTTCTTCCTAGGGGGCGCTAGAGAGCGATTTTTGGGGTTTGTTTTTTTGATTAGATTGCAATTTTCGCCAAGTCCTGATGTGTGTCTCCTTTTTGGTGGGTTTTGATGCATGTTAAGGGGGTCAAATTACAGCTCAAAGAGGCGGCGGTACAATAATAAAGAATAAAGAATAATAATAATAAAATGCTAGAAATTCAATAGGGTCCTCTGTCCGTTTGGGACATCGGTCCCCAATAAGTCATGAAAATAAATAAATTGCATTGAATGAGAAGGTGTGTCCAAACTTTTGGCCTGTACTGTAGATCCCTATATATTATTTGGCATGTAAATGATAATATAGGAATTTTAAAATGGGTTCCAAAGGTTACTAGTTGTGATGCTGACATATGCGTTAACAATTCTGCTTGCGTTTTTTTCTCAAAATGATTACTAAATTTATTGTTAATTTAATTTATCTTTTACTGTGTCACGGCTCCATCTACACTTCTGTTGTTTTGCTGCTTTGCATAAGTTTGAGGCAATAGTACAATATACGCATCATTAATTATTCAATACTAAGTACTTTTTCCATTTTTAATCACAATTATAATCAGACAGAAACACAGTATAGCGGTGTAACATTATCAAATACTTACATTATTTACTCAGGTCTTTTTATCGCATAAAATATTTTGACAAAAATAAAGTCAGATGTTGCAACAACATAATTTAACTTGCAAAAACCACTATTCTCTGACCCTTTTGGTTTTTGCCAGTTCTTCTATTTCCGGGGACGTATTTCCTGAGTTTGTAAGCGACAACAAAAAAAACAATTTTGTAACAATAAATTGTATAGATTTAATCACTGTAGCACGTATCGCTACATCTCACTGGCATAGACACCACATTGTGTTTAGGATGTGTTTGTTGTCGTCAAAGTTGCAGGACATAGCTAAAACGTGTCATCATCATTATTACATTAGAGTCAATCCATCCAGGCAGCATTATTCTGCATAATATTAAACTGATATCAAAATAGGATTTCAAAACATTCAGAGAGAGATTCTGGAATTTAAAATCTTTAAAAAATGTTCATTTTTACATTGCTGATCAAGGGAATTTAGTCGATCCATAGAATTCCTTCATAAATGAACTGTATTTTAAAAAGCAATCAAATCAGGCAGACAGATCATGATCATGTTTGAGTCACATGTGTCCCAAATCAATACCTCATTTGGTCATAATCTCCCCATGGGCCAATGAAAACAAAGCCGTTCACAGCCAACAAGTAGTGACTAATTGGTATGCTAACAGGTGAATTGAAATGTCCGGCTGCAAATATTTCTATCATCTTCACTGCTGATTTATTCCTCGCTCGTAAGTCTGTTGAACATTGTCTTTGCCTTTCACAGGATAATGAAGGACAAACGGCGCTACATTATGGTAAGAAGGCCACTTTCTATTTGTAAGTGTCTCCTTTAGTTGACAACTTTTTAATGCATTCATGTTTTGATGGCTCCTTTCATCCTGAGACCTTTCCATAGCTTTCTATGGGGTGCCTGTCCTGGTATGTTTGTGTATATGCATGTGTGGATTCCATGTTGTTTTTGTTCTCTATGAGTGTGTTAGGTCTGGTAATAATCGCCAGGCCTCCCCGAGGAAATCATCAGTGGTCCTCAGACTCCCCCTGACCCTCTCGTGCCCCAACACACACGTCCCTGAGGGGCGGTTCCCTTGTCCTTCTCAGCCTGTGTGTGTGTGCAACTGTATGTGTGTCTGTGGCTGCACCATCTGTCCCACCACACTCCCTTCTCAGCAGTTTGGTAGAAGTGTTAAATATGTTGCGTCACTCCCTGGCACATGCACCGACAAACAGAGGAAGGTGGCGCATAAAAGATGACTAATAAACATAAGCAATGAACTCGGGAGAGACAAATAGCAGAGAATGAAAATTCATTTCCAGCACTCTTTGCACAGGGCCACGGCGGCTGGCATGTGATTAATTGAGGGTTTACTGCTCACCATAAATTGTTCTCCTCCTCTATAGCTCCCTAGAGGGCCGCCCATTTTTTTTTTTTTCCTAGTGTCCAGGCTTGGGCGAGACGCCGGCCACGTGCAGCACGCGCCGCCATGGCTAAAACACTCTACACCTGACTTGAGCACAGGAACGCGCATGAATTTCAGATGTATCATCACATCTAGCATACACTGCCCGCCATCCTGCAGGTTAAGAGGCATGGCTGTCAATCACTGCTGCTGCTGACATCAGCGATCGGGGTAGAGCACGTAGTTTAAAAGCAGCAAGTGATGGACGCCGACAGAGAGGAGCACTCACAAGGCGAGTGCAAGAGGAGGGGCCGGCGAGATACCACTGTGAGCGAGAGGTGCATCGACAACACAGAGATCCACTAACTAGGTTAAGAAGGTGCAAGCCTACCCGTCCTCCCCCTACTGCTTTAGAGGATGAGAGAAGACCCTTTTAGTGGGGGCACAAATTGCCACGGGGGCAGACGTGAAGTGTTGGAGAGAAGCAGAGGTCCGAGAGGAGGATGGCAGCAGGCCTGCAGATGGGCTTTTCATGAACTGTACAAGCACATGTGAATTAAAGTAGCAGACACTAATGAGCCAAGTTTCAACTAAGCTGTACAATTCTGTACGTACAAAACCCAAAACCGGTGAAGTTGGCACATTGTGTAAATCGTAAATAAGTATCCAGATCCTTTTCAACTTCTATTCACTGCAAAGACAAGATATTTAAAGGGGAACATTATCACCAGACCTGTGTAAGCGTCAATATGTACCTTGATGGTGCAGAAAAAAGACCATACTTTTTTTTTACCGATATCCGAACTCTAAATGGGTGAATTTTGGCGAATTAAACGCCATTCTGTTTATCGCTCTGGAAGGGATGACGTCAGAATGTGACATCGCCGAGGTAACACAGCCGCCATTTTCATTTTCAACCCATTGTAAACATTGGGTCTCAGCTCTGTTATTTTCCATTTTTTCGACTATTTTTTGGAACCTTGGAGACATCATGCCTCGTAGGTGTGTTGTCGGAGGGTGTAACAACACTAACAGGGAGGGATTCAAGTTGCACCACTGGCCCGAAGATGCGAAAGTGTCTGCCGCCAGACCCCCGTTGAATGTACCAAAGTGGCTCCACATTTTACCGGCGATGACAGACATGACACAGAGATGTATGGATAACCTGCAGATGCAGTTGCAATGATAAATTCAACGAAATCACAAAGGTGAGTTTTGTTGATGTTGACTTATGTGCTAATCAGACATATTTGGTCGCGGCGTGACTGCCAGTTAATCGATGCTAACATGCTACGCTAATCGACGCTAACATGCTATTTACCGGCGGTGCTAAAGCAGACATGGCACAGAGATGTATGGATAACCTGCAGATGCATTTGCAACGATAAAGTCACAGTAATCACAAAGGTGAGTTTTGTTGATGTTGACTGCCAGCTAATCGATGCTAACATGCTACGCTAATCGATGCTAACATGCTATTTACCGGCGATGCCAAAGCAGACATGGCACAGAGATGTATGGATAACCTGCAGATGCATTTGCAACTATATTACGTTTACTTCCACCCACATTTAATGCGAAAAAAACACTTACCAATCGACGGATTTAAGTTGCTCCAGTGTCACAAGATGCAAAAGTCCTGATCGTTTGGTCCGCACATTTTACCGGCGATGCTAGCGCAGCTATTCGGCCATGCTATGGCTATGAATAGTGTCAATAGCTATTCGCTCAATAGCTTCAGTTTCTTCTTCACTACTTTCATACTCCAACCATCTGTTTCAATACATGCGTAATCTGTTGAATCGCTTAAGCCGCTGAAATCCGAGTCTGAATCCGAGCTAATGTCGCTATATCTTGCTGTGATATTCGCCATTGTTTGTTTACATTGGCAGCACTGTATGACGTCACAGGGAAATGGATAGTGGCATCGCAAATAGCGAATATCAAGCACTTTAAAGCTTTTTTTAGGGATATTCGGAGACCGGTAAAATTTTGAAAAAAACTTCAAAAAATACAACATGCCACTGGGAACTGATTTTTTTTTGCAAAACATCATTAACTTAGAACTTATTGCCAGCCACACTTTGCAAAAAAAGTTGGCACGGGCATTTTTACCACTGTGTTACATGGCCTTTCATTTTAACAACACTCTGTAAATGATTGAGAACTGAGGAGACCAATTTTTGAAGCTTTGGAGGTGGAATTCTTTCCCATTCTTGCTTGATGTACAGCTTAAGTTGTTCAACAGTCTCCGTTGTGGTATTTTACGATTCATATTGCGCCACACATTTTCAATGGGAGACAGGTCTGGACTACAGGCAGGCCAGTCTAGTACCCGCACTCTTTTACTACGAAGCCACGCTGTTGTAACAAGTGCAGAATGTGGATTGGCATTGTCTTGCTGAAATAAGGAGGGGTGTCGTTGCTTGGATGGCAAAATATTTTGATGTTGTTCCTGTATGTGCCTTTCAGCATTAATCTCTCCTCCACAGTTGTGTAAGTTACCCATGCCTTGGACACTAATACACCCCCCTACCATCACAGATGCTGGCTTGTGAACTTTGCACCCATAACAATCCGGATGTTTTTTTCCCTCTTCGGTCCAGAGGACACGACGTCCACAGTTTCCAAAGACACTTTGAAATGTGGACTCGTCAGACCACTTTACCACTTTGCATCAGTCCATCTTGGATTAGCTTGGGCCCAGTGTAGCGAGCGGCTTTTCTGGGTGTTGTTGATAAATGGCTTTTGCTCTCATAGTAGAGTTTTCACTTTTTTACTTGCACTTACAGATGTAGCGACGAACTGTAGTTTCTGACAGTGGTTTTCTGAAGTGATCCTGAGCCCATGTGGAGATATCCTTTATACAATGATTTTGATCCAAGGTCACGGGCATTGCTGCTTATGTGCAGTAATTTATCCAGATTCTCTAAACCTTTTGATGATATTACGCACCGTAGATAGTGAAATCCCTAAATACCTTGCAAGAGCTCGTTGAGAAATGTTGTTCTCAAACTGTTTCTCATGCATTTGTTCACAAAGTGGTGACACTCGCCCCATTCTTGTTTGTGAATGACTGAGCATTTCATGGAAGCTACTTTTATACTCAATCATGGCACCCACATGTCCCCAATTAGCCTGTTCACCTGTGGGATGTTCCAAATAAGTCTTTAATGATCATTCCTCAACTTTCTCAGTCTTTTTTGCCACTTGTGCCAGCTTTGTTGAAACATGTTGCAGGCATCAAATTCCAAATGAGCTAATATTTGCAATAAATAACAAAGTTTACCAGTTTGAATGTTAAGTATCTTGTCTTTGCAGTCTATTTAACTGAATATAGGTTGAAAAGGATTTTCAAATCATTGTATTGTGTTTTTATTTACCATTTACACGACGTGCCAACTTCACTGGTTTTGGGTTTTGTATTACATCACGTCTCCATCATAAAGGATGGGGCTAGAAATATCTATCCCAAACAGGTGGACTTTATAGTACCGAAGGTACACTTTGTTCCAGCCCTGTCTGTTGGTCATGAACCAGGAAGTAGCCTGCTACTAACAAACAAATGGACATACGGGCACAAATAAGTCCAGTCAAGTGTTAGCAATATGGAACATCTTTGTTCATTGTAATGCTGCTAACAAATATACGATTAAACATTGTTCGACCTTTCTTTTTCATGTAGCATCGGCGTGTGAGTTCGGCGACATCGTTGAGCTGCTTCTGAACGCAGGGGCAGACCCATCCATCAAAGACCTCGAGGGCTCACTTCCAGAGGAAGTCACCGATTCCGCCGCCATCTCTTCTCTCCTGCGCCAGTACACTTCTCCCAAAGGCTAGAGCACCCACAACATACCTTGCACCAACTTCAGGATGCTTAGTCCTCCCCATGTATTGTCTTATCACCCCAAAACTTCCCAGCATCCCTTTCGTCCTCTGGAGAGAAACTGTACAAGCTCAGCAGGTTAGTTGACTTTGCTGTATTTTTTCTTCATTTTAAACAATCTATTTTGACCTACTTTGACCTCAAGAGTTGGCTGACATGATCCTGGATCCAATATAGATTTTGTATTCTATTTAAGTCATTGGAGGGGGCAAAAGACTCACATTTTACACAAAACTATACAAAGCTGTTTTGCATATATGATGAGTATGATTTACCTATATTTGAAAGAATGCTTTAATCGTCTGTATTTCATCACCATTAAATTCTTAAAAATGGAGTTCACCCACTCATTTGTATTCTCGATTATTTTAACGAATAAATCACGACCTTGTTCAGCTCAAGACACAATTTAGAAAAGTAGTTACTCCATTTTACCCAGAATTAAAAATATTTACTGGCATACTATAAACCTTTTGTATGAGACTTGATGGCTAAGTTACATAGGACCACTCTCAATCCTAGTTCCTCTGCAAATGTCTTAGAACAGGTTTGTGTAAAGTAGTTGTTCTCAAATGGGGGTACGCGTACCCCTGGGGGTACTTGAAGGTATGCCAAGGGGTACGTGATTTTTTTTAAATATTCTAAAAATAGCAACAATTCAAAAATCCTTTATAGATAAATTTATTTATCAATATTTCAACAAAATATGAATGTAAATTCATAAACTGTGAAAAGAAATGCAACAATGCAATATTCAGTGTTGACAGCCAGCTTTTTTGTGGACATGTTCCATAAATATTGATGTTAAATATTTCTGTTTTTGTGAAAAAATGTTTAGAATTAAGTTGATGGATCTCTATTACGATCCCCAAAGAGGGCACTTTAAGTTGATAATTACATCTATGTGTAGAAATCTTTATTTATAATTGAATCACTTGTTTATTTTTCAACAAAGTTTTTCGTTATTTTTATATCTTTTTTTCCAAATAGTTCAAGAAAGACCACTACAAATGAGCAATATTTTGCCCTGTTATACAATTTAATAATCAGAAACTGATGACATAGTGGTGTATTTTACTTCTTTATCTCTTCTTTTCAACTAAAAGTGCTTTGCTCTGATTAGTGGGTACTTGAATTAAAAAAAAATTCACAGGGGGTACATCACTGAAAAAAGGTTGAGAACCACTGGTCTTAAGTGTGGCTTTTTTTTTTTTAATTGGCCCACGACACGTTTTTTAGACAAAATAAACACACCCCTTTTTAGTATATTATACGAAAAACAAACCAAATTGTAACTCCCCTAAAGCCCCCCATAAATGGGACCTAAAAACCAAAATGGCTAATGACCCCAGCAACTTACTAGACAGTATTTGGCGTTACGATTGGCGGTTAGCCGGGCGTACAACCCCAAAGCAGAGACTGAGATGAAAAATACAACAACTAGATATTTAGTTAGGCAACCAAGGGCACACTTCAAAGAGTGGCAAAAATGCACAACAAAAAAAAAGCCGGTGACAGAGGTGAAGTGAATTATATTTATATTGCGCTTTTCTCCAGAGACTCAAAGCACTTTACATACTGAAACCCATTATCTACATATTTTAAGTTACATTTAAACCAGCGTGTTTGGCGTCATCAGTCATCGAAGGCCACAAGAATCTTTGGGATATGACAAACTGCGTGCATCTGATTCCTGGGTGGCAAGCTATTCTGGATTCATGCCCCCCCCCCCTGCAGAACCTCCAACCACAGTTGAGATGGGAGAACTTGCCACTCCTTAGGTATTAGTGTCCCTGCAGCAGCGTCCACCTCCCACTGGAGAGTCCCCACCCCCCGGGCCACTGGTTCTGGAACTGAGTCCTTGTTGAAGGGGCGGTGGAGCCTGGAAAGGGCGTCAGGCTTAACATTGCGGGATCCACGTCTGTCAGTGACAGTGAAATCAAAACAGGTCAGGAACAGGAACCAACGTGTTTCACCAGAATTGAGTCTTCGAGCAGACCTTACGTAGGTCAGGTTATTGTGGTCTGTGACAACCAGGAACGAAAGAGGTGCGTCCTCCAGCCAATGACTCCACTCTCGCAGCGCCAGAACAATGGCCAGTAGGTCCCTGTTTCCCACATCATAGTTACCCTCTGCAGGTGTGTGCCGACTACCGAAGAATGCATGTGGAGCCATTGGCGACTGGAGAGCTCCCACTCCTGAATCTGATTTGTCCACCTCAACAGAGAGCAGGTTTACAATGGATAAGAACAGGCACATTAGTAATACACTTTTAACGTGTAAACAAGCACGCTCACCCTCTGGGATCCATACAAAAGGGACCTTAGGAGATGTTACCCTTGTTAGAGGTCGAACTTTGACACTAAAGTCGCGAATGAATTGCCTGTAGAATTTAGCAAAGCCTAAAAACTTCTGCGAATGCTTTCTTGATGTAGCAGAAAGCCAGTCGACCATTTCCTGGATCTTGGCAGGATCAGTCTCATCTGGCACTTCTCCACTGTGAACCCCAAAAAAAAAAACAGAGGAAGAGTGGAACTGTCATTTCTCGGCTTTGACGAATAAGCGGTTGTCCATAAGCCGCTGTAGTACTTACTGGACATGTTGGACGTGTTCGCAAGGGTTTCTGGAAAAAAATCTAAATGTCATCCAGGTATACAAAACAAGAACAATTTATCATGTCTCTGAGCTCATCATTAAACAAACATTGAAACATTGCGGGGGGCTTTGGAGAGTCCAGAGGGAATTACTAAATATTCAAAATGACCTAATGGAATATTAAATGCGGTCTTCCATTCGTCGCCCTCCTTAATCCTGATCAAATGATATGCATTACGGACGTCCAGTGTCGAAAACAGGTAGTGAAATGAAGAGATGCAAATACAGAATTCATAAGAAGAAGTGGATACTTGTTCTTTACTGTTACATCATTAAAACTGTGATAATGAATACATGGGCGAACAGGAGTTGAGGAGAGATGGATAAGACGAGCGGGAAGAGATGAAGAAATGTAGTCCTTAAGAGCCTGTTGTTGACACATTATATAATTTAGCATCGGGTAAGGATGGATCAGGAAGAAGCTTAATGGCGCAGTCATATGGGCGATGGAGGGGGAGTGATTGACCTCTATCTTTGCTAAATACCTGGTGTAACTCATGATAAACTATATTGCCAAAAGTATTTGGCCACCTGCCTTGACTCACATATGAACTTAGAGTGCCATTCCATTCCTAACCCATAGGGTCCAATATGATGTGGGTCCACCTTTTGCAGCTATTACAGCTTCAACTTTTCTGGAAAGGCTGTCCACAAGGTTGCGGAGTATGTTTTTTGGACTTTTCGACCATTCTTCGAGAAGCACATTGGTGAGGTCACACTGATGTTGGTCGAGAAGGCCTGGCTCTCAGTCTCTGTTTGAGATCATCCCAAAGGTATTCTATCGGGTTCAGGTCAGGACTCTGTGCAGGCCAGTCAAATTTATCCACACCCGACTCTGTCATCCATGTCTTTATAGACTTTGCTTTGTGCACTGGTGCACAGTCATGTTGGAAGAGGAAGGGGCCCGCTCCAAACTATTCCCACAAGGTTGGGAGCATGGAATTGTCCAAAATGTTTTGATATCCTGGCGCATTGAAAGTTCCTTTCACTGTAACTAAGGGGCCAAGCCCAACTGCTGAAAAACAACCCCAAACCATAATTCCTCCTCCACCAATTTTCACACCCGTTACAGTGCAGTCCGAAATGTATTACTCTCCTGGCAACCTCCAAAACCAGACTCGTCCATCAGATTGCCAGATGGAAAAGCGTGATTCATCACTCCAGAGAACGCTTCTCCACTGCTCTAGAGTCCAGTGGCGACGTGCTTTACACCACTGTAACCGACGCTTTGCATCGGACTTGGTGATGTTTGGCTTGGAAGCAGCTACTCGGCCATGGAAACCCATTGACTGAAGCCCTCTGCGTACTGTACCTGGGCTAATTGGAAGGTCACATGAAGTTTGGAGCGTTGAAGCAACTGACTGTGCAGAAAGTCGGCGACCTCTTTGCACTATGCGCTTCAGCATCCGCTGACCCCTCTGTCAGTTTACATGGCCGACCACTTGGTGGCTGAGTTGCTGTTGTTCCCAAACTCTTCCATTTTCTTGTAATAAAGTCGACAGTTGACTTTGGAATATTTAGGAGCAAGGAAATTTCACGACTTGATTTGTTGCACAGGTGGCATCCTATGACAGTTCCACACTGGAAATCACTGAGCTCCTGAGAACGGCCCATTTTTTAGCAAATGTTTGTAGAAACAGTCTCCATGCCTAAGTTCTTGATACACCTGTGGCTGGGCCAAGTGATTAGGACAAATACTTTCGGCAATATAGTGTATTTAAGGGGAACATTAGAAAAATCTATTTTCCTCAATGATTGGGAATTTTGCTTGAGTTGGAGATAGACGACTTTCTCCAATCAATAGAGGGATTGTGGAGCCTGAGCCATGTTAACCCTAACAGGAGCTGATTACGCAGGCATGATAAAAAAAAAAAAGAATTGTCTCATAATGACCCAATAGCTGAAAATTAAAGGGGAACATTATAACAATTTCAGAAGGGTTAAAACCAATAAAAATCAGTTCCCAGTGGCTTATTTTATTTTTCTAAGTCTTTTTTCTAAATTTTACCCATCCCGGAATATCCCGAAAAAAGGCTTTAAAGTGCCTGATTTTCGCTATCTGTGAAGCCACCGTCCATTTTCCTGTGATGTCATCCAGTGATGCCATTACAAACAAACGGATAGCACAGCAAGATATAGCGACATTAGCTCGGATTCAGACTCGGATTTCAGCGGCTTAAGCGATTCAACAGATTACGCGTGTATTGAAACGGATGGTTGGAGTATGGAGGCAGAGAGCGAAAACGAAATTGAAGAAGAAACTGAAGCTATTGAGCGAATAGCTATTGACGCTATTCGGCCATGTCTGCCTTAGCATCGCCGGTAAAATGCGCAGACCAAACATTTGGGACTTTCGCATCTTGTAACACTGGATCAAATTAAATCCGTCGATTGGTAAGTGTTTGTTTGGCATTAAATGTGGGTGGAGAGAAACGCTGGATGCAAATATAGCTACAAATGTACATACAGCTAGCCTAAATTGCATATCAGCATCGATTAGCTGGCAGTCATGCCGCGACCAAATATGTCTGATTAGCACATAAGTCAATAAGATCAACAAAACTCACCTTTGTGATTTCGTTGACTTTATCGTTGGAAATGCATCTGCAGGATATCCATACATCTCTGTGCCATGTCTGCCTTAGCATCGCCGGTAAAATGTGCAGACACTCCGGCACATTCAATGGGGGTCTGGCGGCAGATTTCTTTGACTTTATCGTTAGAAATGCATCTGCTTTGAGTGTCGCAGGATATCCACACAATCTTTCCATCTCTGTAGAAGCATAGCTTTCGTCAGTAAAGTGTGCGGAACAAACGACTGACCATTTCGTCGGCTTTCCCCACACCCTCGTATTTTGAACAAATTTCGTCCAATTTCTTGCCACTTTCGCATCTTTGGGCCAGTGGTGCAACTTGAATCCCTCCCTGTTAGTGTTGTTACACCCTCCGACAACACACCGACGGGGCATCATGTCTCCAAAGTAAGGAAAACAGTTGAAAAAACTGAGAATAACAGAGCTGACACCCGGTGTTTGTAATGTGTTTGAGAAAATGGCGCTTAGAGAACGATAAATAGAAAGGCATTTAATTCGCCAAAATTCACCCATTTAAAGTTCGGAAATCGGTTAAAAAAATATATGGTCTTTTTTCTGCAACATCAGGGTATATATTGACGCTTACATAGGTCTGGTGATAATGTCCCCCCTTAAGTAAGCCAGTCTTGTGTGTAACTACCGCCAAAATAGACAAATCTATTTTTCTCAAACATTGGGCATTTTGCTTGAGTTGGAGATAGACGATTTGCTCCAATCAATAGAGGGATTGTTGAGCCTGAGCCATGTTAACCCTAACAGGAGCTGATTACGCAGGCATGATAAAAAAAAAAAAGAATTGTCTCATAATAACCCAATAGCTGCAGATTAAGTAAGCCGGTCTTGTGTGTAACTACCGCCAAAAGACTCCCATCAAGTGACTGAACCTCTTTGGGAGCATCAATCATAAGTCTCTCTAGTGAGTGAGTCTTTATAGAGTCCAGAAATAGTCATCGGCACCGGGATCTATGGAAGCCTGAATACACCCCAACCCAACAAATACCCTGGAACTAATCGTCTCATGGTAGAAGTAGGGGGACCAGGCTGTGGTGTGGTCTTCAATATAGACTACTTGCTCTTCAATTTATTGGGAGAAAGACTGACCAGACCTAGGAGAAGAGTCCTAAGGTCGTGAGCTGGCGAGCCCGGTCGGGCAACAGGGCATTTTGGCAATGTGATGGCTGTAAAAGCAGAGTTCAGGACTCCTGCGCCTAACTTGTTCTTCTGAGGTGCGGCGGCGCCCTTACCACAGAAATCAAGAAACATAGGAGACAAGGAATTTACCCAACGTAACTGTTGCATGTAGCAAATGATGAAGCCAGACTGAGCGTGGCGAGCAAGGTGACTAAATAGCTCTCTGATTATTGGTTGATAGCAGCTGAGCGCGCCGACCACTAACCAGAGGCAGGTGAACTTAATTAATCCCCATGGAAACTAAAACAAACCCAGAGGTGCACAAACAGGAACTAAGAGAGTCTAAAACTAGCAAAACATAACAAAACATGATCCGGGCCACGGATCACGACAATGAGAAGGTGCGTCCAATAGAGATGCGCGGATAGGCAATCATTTAATCCGCAACCACATCACTAAAGTCGTCATCCACCCGCACCAACATTTTATCAGAACCGCAACCGACCGCCACCCGCCCGTTGTTATATATCCTGAGTCGGCGACCTTTACCACTAAAAGAGCTAGTTTGACCCGTGTCAGCAAAGTAAAGAAGGCAATGGGAGCCGCTAACGTTCTCGCGAATATCCGATGGTGATCATTCAGATAACGGGAATAAGGGCGTGCTGTGAAGCCATTGCCTTTGACACCTTCAACAACATGTACGAACCGTTTGCCAACCCAGCAACATGCTGTATGCAGCTTACGCAAACACACGTACAATATTGAAGGGCATACTGGGTGATACAGAGTACACTAACGGTTGTGATATAAACAATTTTAACACTCTTACCAATATGTGCCACACTGTGAAGCCACTCCAAACAAAAATGACAAACACATTTCGGGAGAACATCCTCACAGTAACAGAACATAAACGCAACACAACAAATACCCAGAATCCTTTGCATCCATGAGACTTCCTGAATATACTTTACACCCCCGCGCCCCCAACCCCGCCCACCTTTCCCGAAATGTCTTTGTCATTCTTGTTTGGTGTGGCTTCACAGCGTGGCGCATATTAGTAAGAGTGTTAAAATCGCTTATATCACAACCATTAGTGTACTCTGTGTCACCCAGTATGCCTTGCAGTCGTGTGCGTGTGTCAGTGAAGCCACACACAACATACTGCTGGACTTGTAAGTAAATTGTACATGTTGTAGAAGGCGTCAAAGGCAAAGGCTTCATAGCACCCCCTAATACTTATTATCTGGGTGACGGCCGGCAGACATACTTGACAATGTTTACGTCAACTAACGTCTTCTTCGCTTTAAGACACGGGTCCAAAATGGCTCTTTGAACGGTAAAAGTTACCGATCTCTGGACCATGTACAGTATATCATACATTTCCAAATGGTTCAACCGCCACCCGCCCAAATCTATTTAAAATACATTTTTTCGTCATGTCGCCCGCCCGACCCGCGGTTTATCCGCGGACTCCGCGGATGAGACTGCAAACCGCGCATCTCTAGCGTCCAAACATTTGGCCTGCACTGTAGATGTAAGCTAGTATCACAATAATAAACACTGTCAAACAATACAAAACTGATTGAAGGCCATTAAAATCAACATCTTGCCCCACCCCAAAATCCCCTCTACCCCCTCTTAACAGATGTTGCTTCTTACTTCTTAATATCAATGCCGGCTTCCTAAACTCTACCGGTTAATTTTGCAGTAATCAAATAAATGTTATTACGTTTGGAACAACTGTAAAGAAAATATGTTTGTACATTTCCACCCAACGTTGATTATTATTGTGTACATCCAGACTGTTGACGTAAGAGAGCTGCAGATGTTCTCCAGTGATAACCAGCACATGGTGAGTCCAAATCTACTCCGGCCGTGTCAAGCCGCTCTGATCAGCACAACACGTACACACATACGCACGCACACACTGAGTGACAGATGAGCATACACTAAATCTGGATTGCACTTCTTAACTGTAGCTTCCAGCTGAAGATACAATAACACTGGTGAGGAGGGGACTCGGTATAATCCTCCTTTCTTGCACACTGTCATGTGTTCCCTCGCAACCCATCACTGGTGTTTAACTCCACTGTCAATCTTGCTTGATTGGAGGTTGTTAGATCACAGTCTCATCATGTCTATGGGCGTCACGAGCTGTGCACCAGCCAACATGTGTCACGTTTAAAATGTGTCTTTTGGTGTTATGTAATGACACGTTTTTATTTAACATACATGCTGCCACCTGTGTTTCTCTGAACCTTCCAGTGGTGGGCCGTCAGGGCCAGCAAGGACTTCTCTGCTGGCCTAACATACAGTGGGGCAAAAAAGTATTTAGTCAGCCACCGATTGTGCAAGTTCTCCCACTTAAAATGATGACAGAGGTCTGTAATTTTCATCATGGGTACACTTCAACTGTGAGAGAAAGAATGTGAAAAAAAAATCCAGGAATTCATATTGTAAGAATTTTAAAGAATTTATTTGTAAATTATGGTGGAAAATAAGTATTTGGTCAACCATTCAAAGCTCTCACTGATGGAAGGAGGTTTTGGCTCAAAATCTCATGATACATGGCCCCATTCATTCTTTCCTTAACACGGATCAATCCTCCTGTCCCCTTAGCAGAAAAACAGCCCCAAAGCATGATGTTTCCACCCCCATGCTTCACAGTAGGCATGGTGTTCTTGGGATGCAACTCAGTATTCTTTTTCCTCCAAACACGACGAGTTGAGTTTATACCAAAATGGATACATGGATGATACAGCAGAAGATTGGAAGAATGTCATGTGGTCAGATGAAACCAAAATAGAACTTTTTTGGGGGGTTATTTTTCTGCTAAGGTGACAGGACGATTGATCCGTGTTAAAGAAAGAATGAATGGGGCCATGTATCGTGAGATTTTGAGCCAAAACCTCCTTCCATCAGTGACAGTTTTGAATGGTTGACCAAATACTTATTTTCCACCATGATTTAAAAATAAATTATTTAAAAGTCCTACAATGTGAATTCATGGATTTGTCTTCCACATTCTGTCTCTCACAGTTGAAGTGTACCTATGATGAAAATTACAGACCTCTGTCATCATTTTAAGTGGGAGAACCTGCACAATCGGTGGCTGACTAAATACTTTTTTGCCCCACTGTAACTAGAAATCATGATCATAATTAAAGATAAAAATATTTTTTTAATGTAAATATCTAAAAGTATTCATGTTCTCTTCTTTATGCTCCCTCCAGTGTTGTTGTTTTTAGGTTTGAGTTTTTATCCAATCAGAATTCAACTATCTTATGTTGCTATGTTGTACCAAATCTGCCCGGTGCCTTCAGAATCAACAATGCAGGCGTTTGTGCACTGTAAGTGAACAGGAACATACAGTTGATAGATGCTTGCGATAGCCAATCAGATCACAAGTTTTGTAAGTAAGGCCTTTGATTGATTGATTGATTGATTGATTGAGACTTGTATCAGTAGATTGCACAGTACAGTACATATTCTGTATAATTGACCACTAAATGGTAACACCCAAATAAGTTTTTCAACTTGTTTAAGTCGGGGTCCACGTTAATCAATTCTAGCTGGCCTCACGTCGAACGTGACATTTACGCGTCCTGTGATTGGATGCTCACCGGTTTGCACCGCGGCGGTGCTTTGCAGATCAGCAGAGCCACACCCGGGACCGTTAGCGGGCGGATGATTTTGAGAACACATACAGTTGATAAGACAGTTGCGGTAGCCGATCAGATCACAAGTTGTTGACAGTAGCCTATCCGGATAGCCTGATGTCAACGAGACTGTGATTGGATACTCACTTGCCATTTCAAAGTGAGTATCCAATCACAAATTGCAATTTAGCAGGAAGCAGGAAGTATTGACCCACACAGAAGGAGAACAAAATGTTGATTTGGTGGCAGATATATATTTGCAAGGCCATTTTCAGGAAGGAGATTTAAAGAGAAACTACATCTTGTGAGACGAAGTCGGCCAACCCGGAAGCCAGCTCAGCTGTTCTGGTGATAAAATGGGAAAATGCCCACCATTTCCTCTCGAATCATCCGAGGGGTTACCACTGTCTTATACGGCGTCGAATGGGTCATAGAAATTGTGAGTTCAAATATTTTGTTTCTTTATTTTTTCACGTTTTATAAGTTTTTTGCAATTTTAATTTTGACAGTACCACATAAGACATGTTTTATTTGCTGATGCGGGTTTATTGATTTTTAAATGCGCCAGAAAATAACCCAGTTTGTACACTGTTAATGTGCTTCAATTCACAGTAGTGCGTAAATGTGTTCCTATATAGTATTTATCCAGCAATGGTCATGTGGTGACATAAATTATGGTATCTTGAAAGGTACTCATTGAAGTCGAACATTACTAAAGGCCTGAGTGGGAAACGCTCGGCCCGCCACTGGAAATTTCTGTCACAACAGTAGCCTGGGTCCCATTCGTTGAGTTAGCATCTTCTCCCTGAATCAACCCTTGAAATGAAATCTTTAGTAGAAACAATGGAAAACTTTCGAGTATTCATCCCGAGTGTGACTCATGATGGGCTACAATCATACAAAGAGACTGTGGCCATATCCTTCTTATGGATTCCATCCGCATCCAGCTCTTATGCAGCGTGTGTATCGCAAAAGCCTGTTTAGGTGGCTTGAGCGTGTCTCTTTGTGCCTTCCTAAAGCCTGTAATACTAGTTTGAATTAAGAGAGGGTGACATGGCCCCCCTCCGCCCGTCTGCAAGACTCTGACACTAAGCCCATTATGCTTCCATTATGGGCCTTCAAATTTGCTCTTTCGCGCCGCACGCCTCCCCCTCAGGCACCTTACTTGTATTTTGTTCAAATGTTTTTTACTTTTTGTCTTTGTTATGATACACTGAAGCCTTTCAATGACAATGATTGTGGATGTTAACTGCATTTAAAAAGCAGCAAAATACGCAAAGTATAAAAGTAATTTGTATAAAACCTTTTACATTGTTATAGTTTCATTACAGATAAAAGCTCGGAACATATTGGGATAAACTTCGACACAATTAACTTTTACTGTTGGCCTCATGAATTTAATGTAATTTTTTTGGGACGTTACAAAATAGTATGCTGTTTTTGCAGCCCCACACAGCAGAGGAAGTCATAACTAAGTATTTTAAAATACAAAACCAGTGAAGTTGGCACGTTGTGTAAATCATGAATAAAAAACATAATACAATTATTTGCAAATCCTTTTCAACCTATATTCAATTGAATAGACTACAAAGACAAGGTATTAAACGTTCGAACTGAAAAACTTTTTTTTTGCACATATTTATTTATATTTATATTTATTTTTGCTCATTTGGAATTTGATTCCTGCAACATGTTTTCAAGAAAACTGGCACAAGTGGCAAGACAGAGAAAGTTGGGGATTGCTCATCAAACAGTTATTTGGAACATCCCACAGGTGAACGGGCTAATTTGAAACATGTGGGTACCATGATTGGGTATAAAAGTGGCTTCCATGAAATACTCAGTCATTCACAAACAAGGATGGGGAGAGGGTCACCACTTTGTGAACAAATGCATAAGCAAATTGTCGACCAGTTTGAGAAAAATATTTTTCAACCAGCTATTGCAAGGAATTTATGGATTTCATCATCTACAGTCCCTAATATCATCAAATGGTTCAGAGAATCTGGAGAAATCAGTGCACGTAAGCGGCAATACCTGTGACCTTTGATTCCTCAGGCTGTACTGCATCAAAAAGCGACATCAGTGTGTAAAGGATATCACCACATGGGCTCAGGAAACTTTACAAAACCGCTGTCAGTAACTACAGTTCGTCACTACATCTGTAAGTGCAAGTTAAAGCTCCTTTATGCAAAGCAAAAGCCATTTATCAACAACACCCAGAAATGCCGCCGGCTTCGCTGGGCCCGAGCTCATGGACTGATGCAGTGGGGAAGTGTTCTGTGGTCCGACGAGTCCACATTTCAAATTGTTTTTGGAAACTGTGGACGAAAGAGGAAAATAATTTCCCAGACTGTTAGAGGCGCAAAGTTCAGAAGCCATCATCTGTGATGGTATGTGGGTGTATTACTGTTAAAAGGAAAGGCCATGTAACACAGTGGTAAAATGACCCTGTGCCAACTTTTTTGCAATGTGTTGCTACCATTAAATTCTAAGTTAGTGATTATTTAAAAAAACAAATGAAGTGTTTCAGTTCGAACATTAAATATCTTGTCTTCACAGTCCATTCAGTTGAATATAAGTTGAAAATGATTTTGCAAATCTTTGTGTTCTGATTTTATTTCCGATTTACACAATGTGTCAACTTCACTGGTTTTGGGTTTTGTAGATATTTGTTTCGAGATTGTTTCCAAATGTAAATCTCAGTATTTGATTGTTTCCTCCAGTGGTCGCGTGACGTGCAGCTGATACTATTGGGTGGAAAAAGCCATGAAAATAGCACAGCACTCACGACCTTGAGGCCGTCATTGAAAGGCCCCTGTTTGACTGCAGCTTCTCACTCCATCATCCTGCACATCATTGTTCACTGCGGGAGTGAAAAAAGTCTTAATGCTGCTATAGATTGACTTTCAGGCCCAAACAAATCATGTCTATTTTGCATGTTAATTTATTCATGCTTCGCAGGAAGGAAAAAAACAAAACGTTTCCTTTAGAAAGTTAGTAATAAAACCCTTGCGATCGATGATAATGGCGCCTGTGCTCGTGTTTGTCATCTTCTCAAAAGCAACAGTGGCGGAGTTGCCACAGATTTATTTGTATACTAGTGCTGTAAGTGGCGTGTAAATTATCCTAACTGTCTGTGTGCCTTTTTTATCTTTGTAAGGCCACTACTATTAGAGTCTATCCATTAATGCACATTTTCTGGCCAAACAATGCTTAAATCAAAATCATCTCCATTTGCAATATTTCATGCAAACTTCAAGCTGACTCATTTTCTTGTTGGTTGTTTCTTTATATAATTCAGCAAAACACACAGGAATCAATATCACTTAGGTTTGGGTTTGCTTTGGCCCACCCTAATGCTACACATTCTCGCATACAAATGAGCATATACAGGACTGTCTCAGAAAATTAGAATATTGTGATAAAGTCTTTTATTTTCTGTAATGCAACCAAAAACATGAAAATGTCATACATTCTGGATTCATTACACAACTGAAATATTGCAAGCCTTTTATTATTTTAATATTGCTGATTATGGCATACAGCTTTTTTACTTAGTCTGAGGAAATATTCAAATTTTTTGAGATAGGATTTTTGAGTTTTCTTAAGCTGTATGCCATAAACAAAAAAATAAGAAAATAAAGGACTTTATCACAATATTCTAATTTTCTGAGACAGTCCTGTACATATAAGTATGCTGCCAGGTCATTTCATTTGACTTCTATACGTTGTTAATCACTAGCATCTTTGCATCCAAGTGGTGAATAAATAGTTGCATTTTAGCAACTAAAGTTACTGTTTGAGAACAGTAGAAGTCAAAACAGACATTTATGTACGAAAAAACTGTACACCCCTCCCATTTCTGCAAATATCGTCTATCTTTATAGTGAGGTGTATTTCTGGTCTTGTCACCCTGAACAAAAAGTTGCTTTATTACAAGCGAGTGTTCTTATACAGGGCTGCAGTACCTGGAGGAGGACAAGTCAAAAAAACGAGGCACTCCTAACTTGAATATCCATCCATCCATTTTTTCCACCGCTTGTCCCTTTTGGGGTTGCGGGGGCGTCGCTGGAGCCTATCTCAGCTGCATTCGGGTGGAAGGCGGTGTACACCCTGGACAAGTCGCCACCTCATCACAGGGCCAACACAGATAGACAGACAACATTCACACTCACATTCACACACTACGGTCACTTTAGTGGTGCATGTAACTTGGATAAGTTTTTATATTCCTCTTTTCTGTCTCTGGGTGTGTGCCACAGCATACACTGACCATAAAAGGAGATGTTTGTGTTTAAGTGTCTGGAAAAACACTGCTTTAAGTCATAACATAAATGTTGACGTTGAGCTAGACATGTCTTCTCAAGGATAGGGCTATCACTTTTGCATTCTAGAGTCATGGCCTCTTTCCTATGAGAAGTGATCTCATCCACCTGCGAATGTCAAATTAGGGGGCCTTATTTTATTATATGCTCAAACTGAAATACCACTATTTACTTAAACTTGGTGGTTTGCTTTCTCCAAGAGGAATATAAACATTCACCATATGCAAAACTTAATATGAGTAAATTCATTCACTTCAGTAGCAACGCTGAAGAAATAAAACTTTGTAGTCCGTGGACCGCTCGTTTTACAAAGTAAAATAAATCCCTGCTATTAGAAGAGTAATAAAAGTGAGTACATTGCCTTGTCAAAATGTCCAAACTGGGTTACAATTGTCAGTAGCTTCAGTGGCTAAGGTTATTTTCCAGCACTCTTTTGGGCATGGAGTACACTCCAGCTTCAAACTGGAATCTTTTTCCATTCATCCATAACATCATCATCGAGCTTGTGGATGGATGTTCAAGACCTTGCTCTCCTCCACCTTCCGTTTGGTGATGAATGAAGTCATCAATTTATATAATGCTCCAGTAGTGTCATCTTATACACCTCACGATTGGATTGGATTGCGATTCAGGGTGCTACGATTCGTTTATTAAACCTGATTATTACAAATATCAAGATTATGGAAAAGTCCCACTGATAGTCACACAGACACACTAGGTGTGGTGAAATTACCCTCTGCATTTGACCCATCTCCATGTTCACCCCCTGGGAGGTGAGAGGAGCAGTGAGCAGCAGCGTTGGCCGCGCTCGTGGAATCATTGTCATCCTTGTTTGTGAATGACTGAGCATTTCATGGAATCCGCTTTTATACCCAACCATGGGACCCACCTGGTGCCAATTAGCATGTTCACATGTGGGATGTTCCAAATAAGCATTATCTGTCTTTTTTGCCACTTGTGCCAGCTTTTTTGAAACATGTCGCGGGCATCCAATTCCAAATGAGCTAATATTTGCAAAAAATAACAAAGTTTACCAGTTCGCATGTTAAGTATCGTGTCTTTGCAAGCTATTCAATTGAATATAGGTTGAAAAGGATTTGCAAATCAGTGTATTCTGTTTTTATTTACCATCACCTTCTCCGGCCACGGCATCCACCTCTCATCCTCAGTGACTAATCTGGGTGTTAAAATGGACCCTCACCTGACCTTTGAGGCTCAAATAAAACTACTGTGCAAGACCTCCTTCTACCACCTCAAGAACATTGCTAAACTCCGCCCCTCACTCACTCTCTCTGATGCCGAGAGGCTAGACTACTGCAACACACTTCTTGTCGGGATCCCCAGCAAGAACATTCAGAAGCCTCAATACATACAGAATAGTGCTGCTAATATCCTGATGGGAGTGCGGAAATACAACCATAATCACACCAACTCTCAAATCCCTACACTGGCTTCCTGTTCCACTCAAGATTGAATGCAAAGTCTCCCTACTAACCCACCAGTGTCTCAGTGGAAATGCCCCCCCCTCTACCTCAAAGAACTACTCACCCCCAAATCCTCCACATGACACCTCTGCTCCAAACAGGCTAACTTCAAAGGACAAAGCTACGAACTACAGGAGACCGGTCTTTCGGGCCCGCTGCTCCCAATCTGTGGAATGCTCTCCCTGACCACCTGAGGGTACCACAGACTGTGAATGTGTTTTAAAAAAGGCTTAAAACCCCTTCTTTTTAAAATAAGCCTTTTTTTTATGGATATATGCATACTAGTTCTAGCTATTAGGCTGTTGTAGTTTTATTTGTATTTATTTTTATTATAATTATTATTATTAATTTTTTAATAAATTGTAGCACTTTGAGGTTTTTTGCTCAATGTAAAGTGCTTTTTACAAATAAAATCTATTATTATTATTTACACAACGTGCCAACTTCACTGGTTTTGGGTTTTGTACCTAGACACCTCAACTGACCATGTGGTCAAAAAAAGACGCATTTTCCTCCCCGGTTTTTCATGCAAATTGAACCATTAATAAAGTTGAAAAATTAGTTTTGGAATATAGATATAGCTTCCAATTATCCCTTTCTTTTCATGGTCCACATCAATAAAAAGGCCAGTACCTGTAATTAGAGCATTTAAAAACAATGGCCAGTGTCTACACAACCATGTATTTCAAGTTCAGATGAGACGTACCAAATCTAGATTACTAACACGTTTTGTACAAAGCGCTTCACAATTATTTACCAGCACGGGGGATTAGCGATACAATCTGCTTTAAGAGTGACAGGATCAAGCAGCTGTTTGTTTATCCAATCCTGTTTTTTTTCCTGCTCATGCGTCTTTGTGGTGGCCCCCGTCCTGAGAGAGCATCAATCACTGTTAACTGACCCTCCGCTGTCCGCCTGTGCTACTAAATAGATCCCCACAATTGAATAGAGCCCCTAAGTGTGTGGTAAATGCTCTCAATGGCTAAATGAATTTGCGGGTTAACTGTCTCTAAAGAGCGTTTCGATAAGGCCAAAATAGCACAACAGCACATACACTACATTGCCAAAAGTATTTGGCCACCTGCCTTTTACTCACATATGAACTTGAAGTGCCATCCAAGGGAAATGTCCAAAATGTTTTTGTGTCCTGTAGCATTCAAAGTTCATTTCACCAAGCCCAACTCCTGAAAAACCAACCCCACATCATAATTCCTCCTCCGCCAAATTTCCCACTCGGCACAATGCAGTACAAAATGTAGCAGACTGGTCCATCAGATTGCCAGATGGAAAAGCGTGATTCGTCACTCCAGAGAACGCGTCTCCACTGCTCTAGAGTCGTGCTTTACACCACCGCATCCCACGCTTTGCATTGGCCTCTGTGATGTATGCCTTAGATGCTGCTGCTCGGCCATGGAAACCCATTCCATGAAGCTCTCTGCGTACTGTACGTGGGCTAATTGGAAGGTCACATGAGGTTTGGAGCTGTTCCTTGTTCTCTGTAAGACTGAAACAAACATGGCGCCGCAAAAATTCCCCATTGGTGATTTTCGGCTTAATTCACTTCAGTTTACAGCGCGTGTTCCTTCCTGCTGTAATGGTGTGGATTTAGGTAAGGATTAATTCCTGTGCCTAGTACTTGCTGAGTGTGTACCGCCAATTAGCCTTGTTACCGAAGGTGCGCAAGTTTTGATTGAAATTTGATTGACACTTTTATTAGTAGATTGCACAGTACAGTACATATTCCGTACAATTGACCACTAAATGGTAACACCCCAATAAGTTTTTAAACTTGTTTAAGTTGGGGTCCACGTTAATCAATGCATGGTAAGTCCCTTTGTGTGTTGCACTTTGATGGCAATAAGAGCAGGACATCAAGTAATGGACCAGAGATGGGGAAATCCTGAATGTAACAGAAGAAAAGAAATCGGATGTGGTGATGATTTTTTTTGTTTGTTTTTTGAGGGGATCCACCCCAAAACTGACTGTGCAGAAAGTCTTTGCACTATGCGCTTCAGCATCCGCTGACCCCTCTCGGTCAGTTTACGTAGCCTACCACTTGGTGGCTGAGTTGCTGTTGTTCCCCAAATTTTTCACTTTTCTTATAATAAAGTTGACGATTGAATATTTAGCAGTGAGGAAATTTCACGACTACATTTTTTGCACAGGTGGCATCCTACGACAGTTTCACGCTGGAAATCACTGAAAGTGGCCCATTCTTTCACAAATGTTTGTAGAAACAGTTTCCATGCCTGAGTGCTTGATTTCATACACAGGGCCAAGTGATTAGGACACCTGATTCTCATCATTTGGATGGGTGGCCAAATACTTTTGGCAATATAGTGTACATTTCATGTAGTGGACAAAACCTGAGCAGTGTTTTACCCAAAAGACAATCCAGCTTTATTTTCCGCATATAGATTTGACTGTACACAGTTCATACCGTTACACAGAAGGCATAAATGAATCATTTCAGTGCTCTCCTTTACATCTTTTGCAAAGACACATGGCAATAATAATAATTATAATAATAATAATAATAAATAGCACTCAGCAAACAAGACCAACACATTGTCAAACTGTACACCATTTACAACAATGCAAAAAATATTGAGGCAGACTTACTATAACGGAAGAAAAACAAATCAACGGATATGGTGATGAGTTTGTTGAGGGGATCAGCCCCGCAAAAAAAAGGAAAGTACAAAATCATATTTTTGATTAATCTCTCTTCGGGTGTCAAAATAAACAAGAAGTGTCAAAGTTTCCAATTAGAAACCTGATTTCTTAGGGGAGCTTGCTAAGACGTCATTAGAGTGTAACCAAATCTCACATTTAATCTTTAAATAATATTTCTGAATATATAAAGTGTCAAAAGAAGCCTTGAGCAACGCAAATAAGTGCAATAAAAAACGTTTTGTTATTATAACAATAATAATAATAATAATAAAATATATTTTTTAAAAGGAGATTAGGACTCCTCCTGAACAGAGATGTTAGCATTATGCTAAAAACATGCTAAACTAGATGGAAAATCTGTAATACTGCTTCCGGTTCAATTTGTCATCACACAGATAAGCACACATTTTTTGCATTCTGTATGAACATATATTCGATTTTTGTATTTCAAGTGGAAAAATAAAAATCCATAAAAGGAAAACAGCACAAAATCCAATATTATGGCAATATTTTAATGAAAATCAACCCTTTTTTTGTTTGTTTTCAAATCTGCCATATATAGTTAAAGTTAAAGTACCAATGATAGTCACACACACACACACACACACACACACACACACACACACACTAGGTGTGGTAAAATTACCCTCTGTATTTGACCCATCCCCATATTCACCACCTGGGAGGTGAGGGGAGCAGTAAGCAGCAGCGGTGGCTCATTTAGGTGATTTTTTATCGTCATTGGTATGACTCGGCGGACACTCTAATTACAATGCCACTAAGCTATGTATATATATATATATATATAAATATATATATATATATATATATATATATATATACATATATATATATATATATATTTATATATATATATATATATATATATATATATATATATATATATATATATATATATATACATACACACACGTTAGGCCAAGAAAAAACACGGAGGCTATTTCATCTTCACAGGTTTCCCTGCTCTTCAGGGGAGTTTATTCCGCTCTACCTTGGTATTGAGCACTGTATAACGGATAAACCATGGTATGTGTATATATACACACACATACGTATATATATATATATATATATATATATATATATATACATACATACGTGTATATATGTATACGTATATATATATATATATATATATACATACGTATATATGTATTCGTGTATATACAGCATATTTGATGTTCAAATTGATAAACTTTTTTTTTTTTTTTCCAAATAATCATTAACTTTAGAATTTGATGCCAGCAACACGTGACAAAGAAGTTGGGAAAGGTGGCAATAAATACTGATGAAGTTGAAAAATGCTCATCAAACACTTATTTGGAACATCCCACAGGTGTGCAGGCTAATTGGGAACAGGTGGGTGCCATGATTGGGTTTAAAAGCAGCTTCCATGAAATGCTAAGTCCTTCACAAACAAGGATGGGGCGAGGGTCACCAATTTGTAAGCAAATTGACGAACCGTTTTAGAACAACATTTCTCAACGAGCTATTGCAAGGAATTTAGGGATTTTACCTTTTCTGTCCGTAAAATCATCAAAGGTTCAGAGAATCTGGAGAACTCACTGAACATAAGCAATGATATTACGGACTTGTGACCCCTCAGGCGGTACTGCATCAAAAACCGACATCAGTGTGTAAAGGATATCACCACATGGGCTCAGGAATAATTCATAAAACCGCTGTCAGTAACTACAATTGGTCGTTACATCTGTAAGTGCAACTTAAAACTCTGCTATGCAAAGCAAAACCCATTAATCAACAACACTCAGGAACGCCGCCGGCTTGGCTGGGCCCGAGCTCGCCTAAGATGGACTGAAGCAAAGTGGAAAAGTGTTCTGTGGTTTGACGAGTCCACATTTCAAATTATATTCTGAAACTGTGGATGTGGTGTCCTCTGGAACAAAGAGGAAAATAACCATCCGGATTGTTATAGGCGCAAAGTTCAAAAGCCAGCATCTGTGATGGTATGGGGGTGTATTAGTGCCCAAGGCATGGGTAACTTACACATCTGTGAAGGCACCATTAATGCTTAACTGGTCCATACAGGTTTTGGAACAAGACATGTTGTCATCCAAGCAACGTTATCATGGACACCCCTGCCTATTTCAGCAAGACAATGCCAAGCCACGTGTTACAACAGCGTGGCTTCGTAGTATAAGAGTGCGGGTACTTTCCTGGCCCGCCTGCAGTCCAGACTTGTCTCCCAAGCGTAAAATACGACAGCAAGAACCCGGACTGTTGAACGACTTAAGCTCTACATAAAACAAGAATGGGAAAGAATTCCACTTTCAAAGCTTCAACAATTAGTTTCCTCAGTTCCCAAACATTTATTGAGTGTTGTTAAAAGAAAAGGGAGTATGGGTTGAAAAGGATTTGCAAATCATTGTATTCAGTTTATATCTACATCTAACACAATTACCCTACTCATATGGAAACAGGGTTTGTATATATATATATATATATATATATATATATATATATATATATATAGTAAAAGTCGAAAAACAGCCCTTTTTTTTATTTGCGTTTCAAAATTGGAAATAAAATGTACGGTGCACGGACCCAAACTGTAGATTGTTGCACAGCATCATTAGTGTGCAGTGCTTTTCTCCCAGCATTCACACAACCCGTAGCTCCTATCTCGATGATGATTGCCATACTTTACATTTGATCCAAAACCTTACAAAAAGGAAGCCCCGGAGTGAAGCGAAAGGTGTCTGTGATGCACCAGCCTGTGCTGATCCCTCTGACACGGAGGCCGGCCGGTTAGACAACAGGCTGACCACACATCTGGCCTCCCAGTAAGTAGGTTGATACTGCAGATAACGCAGATAGAGCTCTGCTTCACTGAGTAGATTACCCAGAGAAGCCCTCGGATCAGACGGGGGAGAACCACACAAAGGCAGAGACCTTTTAATTAAAATGAGAACTTTTGAGGTTTTCATGTTATGCGTCACCATGAATACTGTTTTGTCTGAGCAACACCGTCAGTGTAATCACTCTGTTCCTGGGAAACAACCAGGTAAGAGGTCTAAATCTGGCCTACTGAGTCATTTTGAGGGTGTCTTGCCAAATTTAATACTGTACAAATTCATATTGACCTCTTTCAATTCAATCCTTGATGGTCTGTCAAGTAATTGCTATATTTATGAATGTGGTAACATGGGGCTAAACTCCCCACTCATGGTGTTGCTGTATTACTTAAAATCGCTCTTTTTGGCCCGCGGACCATTGGTATTGGGGGTTTAAATCACCAAAATGACTCCCAAGCGTGGCCATCGCTGCTGCTCACTGCTCCCCTCACTTCCCAGGGGGTGGCACAAGGGGATGGGTCAAATGCAGAGGGTGATTCCACCACACCTTGTGTGTGTGTGTGACTATCAGTGGTACTTTAACTTTTTAAAAGCAGATTTAGTCAAAATGGCCATCCCTATCGTACAAACCCCGTTTCCATTTGAGTTGGGAAATTGTGTTAGATGTAAATATAAACGGAATACAATGATTTGCAAATCCTTTTCAACCCATATTCAATTGAATGCACTACAAAGACAAGATATTTGATGTTCAAACTCATAAACTTTTTTTTCAGAAAATAATTAACTTAGAATTTCATGGCTGCAACACGTGCCAAAGTAGTTGGGAAAGGGCATGTTCACCACTGTGTTACATCACCATGCCGCTTACGTGGAGTGATTCCTCCAGATTCTCTGAACCTTTTGATGATATTATGGACCGCAGATGTTGAAAACCCTAAATTTTTTGCAATTGCACTTTGAGAAACGTTGTTAAATTAGATTAGATTAGATAGTACTTTTTTTATTCCTTCAGGAAAAAAACATTTTCAGCACAATCCCATTCAAGATCAGACAAACATTACAGGGAGACAGAACAGGATCGCTGACGGGTCTGCTGGCTTCCAGCGCCCCTCACCAAAAAGGTGAGATACAGGTAAAAAAGTGGGGGTGAATGGGAGAAAAAAATAAAAGATTAAAATACATTAAAACAAAATAAAATAAAATTGGTCTAAGCCTGGGCCCCTGGAGAGGGGGTCCAGACTGTTCTTAAACTGTTTGACTATTTGCTCACGCAGTTGTGGACAAAGGGATGTACCTCGCCCCATCCTTTCTTGTGAAAGACTGAGCATTTTTTTGTGACGTCACACCTGTGGGATGTTCCAAATAAGTGTTTGATGAGCATTCCTCAACTTTATCAGTATTTATTGCCACCTTTCCCAACTTCTTTGTCACGTGTTGCTGGCATCAAATTCCAAAGTTACTGATTATTTGCAAAATAAAAAATGTTTATCAGTTTGAACTTCAAATATGTTGAATATGGGATGAAAATTACTTGCAAATCATTGTATTCCGTTTATATTTACATTTAACACAATTTCCCAACTCATATGGAAACGGGGTTTGTAGAATGCCGCTTAATACATCCCAGAGCAATATCAAGGTGAATGATTTTCATTTGTAAAAAAAAAAAAAGACTTGCACGTTATCGCCATTTTTTGTCTGTGCGTTTTATGAGAATAAATACTTCAAATAAATAATTTGGCCTGTGGACAGCGATAATGAAATACTGACGCGTTACACATGAAGCCAAGCACCCATAAACACAGAATAAAAACATCAGCACTCATGGACGAGCGAAACATGGACTTTCCCCATAGAAAAAAAAAAACGTCTGTTTTTTTTGTTGTTTTTTTTTTCTTTAACTAAACGCTTGTGCCAGACTTTTTGTAAAATTCTCTCCCAATGCAACACTGTCCCAGCCTTGTGCGTACGTCTCCGTTTTTCTTCCGCTTGTCTAATTCTGCCTTTGTGTCCCGGTGTGCAGCAAGTGGGCGAGGAGAGTAAAGTGCGTGGTCAACGTTAAAAAAAAAAAAGGCTCGTCATGATCGCTCAGAAGCATGCAAGGCGCCTCCGGATCGACACTTGAGCCCCTCACGTTGTTGAGAACGAGGGTGAAGTTGGTACGGTGCACTCGTCGGGGTTCCTTAAGCAGCTGTTTCCTCTTCATCACAAATAGAAACGTGTAAAAAGATGTGTGTGTGTGTGTATGTGTGTGTGTGTGTTTTTTCCTCCCAGTGGTTCAGAACTGGGAATGGTCCATCTCGTCGAGCCAGGACGCAGGGCTTGTGGGGAAGTCGGGGTATCCCGTACTGCTGCCCGTTGAGAGGTCTGAGGCGGGCCCCCCCGCCATGGCCCTCAGGGCCTGTCCAACGCCGCCCGCTCCGCCCTGTGCTCCCAGACTGTCCATGCTGAACGCCAGGTTGTTGAGTAGAGGGGTGTGACCCGGCAGGGAGGCGATGGAGGAGGGCGACTGCGGGAGGCCGTAGGGGCTTCCGGCGCGGATGTCGTGGTACGGCTGCCCCGCCGCGTCCACCGACGAGAAGCCGCCGTTCAGGACCGCGCTGTTTGTTATGTCGCCCACGCTCCCGTAGAGGCCGTTGGCGTGGCCCAGGTCTGACAGCACCTGGTCATCTGCAGGGGAGAGTTGGCTTGAGTCTGCGTTTATTTGGAACATGCATGCGTACAACAAGTTCCGGTTTCTCTATTCCGGTGTTTTTCAACCTTTTTTGAGCCAAGGCACATTTTTTGCGTTGAAAAAATCCGGAGGCACACCACCAGCAGAAATCATTAAAAAACGAAACTCAGTTGAAAGTAAAAAGTCGTTGTCGCAATTGTTGGATGACTTTAAACCAATGGTTCCCAAACTTTTGCAGGCTGGCGCCCCCTTGGCTCCCCAGTGAATTCCTAGCACCCCCCCCACAGACACATATGGAAACAAACACCTCTTTCTTGATATTTGGTATGCTGCGATTTGAAAAGAGAAAGGTTAAACACAAATGTGTATTTCACAAATAAAACCCAATTTAGTAAACCAATTAATTTTTTTAGCAGTTTTAACTGTTTCAGCAACATAGAATGGTAAATAAACATTCCACCAGTAACCTTCATTGTCTCACACTTAATATTAATGGGATGGATGTGCTTGGTGCAGGGACATAAGCTTCTCAACATCAGGCTGGAACTCACTAAGAAGAAGTCGTAGATCCCCGCGGTCAGTAATTTTCAGTCGGTTTCTTTGCTTGGAAAGAAGCAAGGCGACTGCACTGAAGCCCCGTTCTACTAAATTTGATGTTGGGAAGGCAATAAAATACATCTTGACCTTGTTCCACAGCACTTGATAGCAGTCAGAGATTTTTTTTTGTAACCAAAAATCTTGATATTACTTTTTGAACTTTGGCCTTAGCTCAATGTCATTTTGAATTGAAATCAGTTCTTCCTCTGCTACTCCAGTTTCTTCACCGTCGACATTTAGGAATGGATTGATCACCCAGTCTGGTATTTCAAGCAATAAAATGTCCTCAAATCTCTCAGACATGTCTCTGTGCAGTTCATCCAGGTGTGTACAATACACTTGAAGGTCATCGTCTGGTATGCCTTTTTCCTTATCCAATTCAGAGAGGCTTGGGAACTGGTAGAGTGCATGGCGAGCTATGTTTCGTTTGAATAACTGTAACTTGGCGTGTGGTAACCGGACCCTGATGCGTCGTCCACTGACTCGTCCTGCTGCACATGTTGTGTACAAATCGTCAAACAAACGTTCGAACTTCTGACTTCGACTTCGGACTGCCGCCCCCCTACCGCCCCCTTCTTCCTCACCGTCCCCCCAGATCTTTCCACCGCCCCCAGGGGGGCTGTACCGCCCACTTTGGGAACCACTGCTTTAAACCATAACCAACCGTGCATTAATATAGCTCTTGTCTCAAAGTAGGTGGACTGTTACCACCTGCCACATCACGCCGTGACTTATTTGGAGTTGTTTGCTGTTTTCCTTTGTGTAGTGTTTTAGTTTTTGTCTTGTGCTCCTATTTTGGTGGCTTTTTCTATTTTTTTGGTATTTTCCTGTAGCAGTTTCATGTCTTCCTTTAGCAATATTTCCCGCACCTACTTTATTTTAGTAATTGAGAATATTTTATTGTTTTTAATCCTTCTTTGTGGGGACATTGTTCATTGTCAGGTCATGTTCGGATGTACATTGTGGACGCCATCTTTGCTCCACAGTAAGTCTTTGCTGTTGTCCATCATTCTGTTTTTGTTTACTTTGTAGCCAGTTCATTCTTAATTTCGTTCTTCATATTCTTCCCTAAGCTTCAATGCCTTTTGCTTATTTTTGCTTTAAGCATAAGACACCTTTTTAGCTGCACGCTGCCTCCCACTGTTTCTGACATCTACAAAGCAATTATCTACCTGCTGCCACCTACTGATACACGGTTACTCTCCCGAGCTCTAGACAGGACATCAATTGCAGACTATAATTAATGGTCTCCAAAAATATTTTTAACCCAAATAGGTGAAACTAGATAATCTCCCACGGCACACCGGATTGTGTCCCATGGCACACCAGACTGCGTCTCACGGCACAGTGGTTCAAAAACACTGCTCTATTCAACATGTTCAAAAAGGAGTAGGTGTCATGACTTACACTATGGTGTGGTTTGTTTTCCCGTGGTGCAAAGCGACTGAACCGGACACGACGTGAAGGTAATGACATATTTTAATCTTATCTCAAAAAAAAGGAACAAATGAAAGGCGCTCGCAGAGGAGGTACAAAAACTTGGCTATGAAAACTAAAACTTGCACTAAGGCAAAACTATGGACAACAAAAACAAAAACACTTCCTGTGACTGAGAAAGAGCATGGATCATCGGCATGGGTGTGTAGGAGGTGATGTCGCCAGGCTGACTGTCTGGCAACTACAGGCTTAAATAGTGCTGTGGCGCTTGAAAACAGGTGCGTGAGTTCAAATGGATCAGGTGTGTGAGTCGTGAGGACAGGTGAACTGATTGGTAGGCATGGAAACAAAACAATGGAGTGAAAAAACAGGAACTGATGGAGTCTTGCAGTAATCTAACAAATAAAGAAAACATGATCACAAAGACATGACAGTAGGAAGAAGCAGAGGTTATTCAATCCTACCCCTTTTCTTTTACATAGCAGTTAAAACTAAAACTTTTGTTCACTTCCTGTTCTCAATTTATTCAAAATATCCATAAGTAATAACGTTAAAAATACATGAAGTGAAGTAAGTTATATTTAATATGGTGAGATAAGTAAGATTATCTAAAAAATGAATGGATGGTCGGAATTAATTCAGAATGTTTATCATGGACTAACCATCCAAAATGTCATATCTTGTGATCATGTTCCGTTTGTTTTTGACTCCATTAGTTCCTGTTTTTTGATGCACCCTTGTTTGTTTTGGTAGCCATGGTAGCATGATTTTAACCTGCTGCTGGTGTTCGGACACTCGCACCTGTTATCAATCATGACACAACTATTTAAGCCTGTAGTTGCCAGGTAGTCAGCCTGGCCACATTACACCTGATAATCGAATGATTACGCGGTGCATGCCATAGTGCTCATGTCATTGCTCTGTTGTTTTTTTTTACTTTTTCATGTCCATAGTTCAGGCTATGTGTATACGTTTTTTGTTCCTAGCTAAGTTTGCGTTACTTCGGTAACACACATATTAAAATTGGAACGAAACAGAGAAGTTCGCGTCTCCGCCTGGTGCGCGCTTTTGGTTTGTTCTTTTGATAGATCAATTAAATCATGTCATTGCCTTCACGCCTTGTCCAGTCCATCCACTTTTCATTCTGGGAAAACAAACCGCTCCATAGTCCTAGTCCTGACAGTAAACACTATAAGTTTGAAGAGTTTCTTGAAATGGATTATATTAGTACATTGTTTGATTTCTTTGCTTAATCCATTCCATCATTTAATTCCATATACTGATATACTGAAGGTTTTAAGTGTTGTACATGCGTACAAATGTTGTAAATTACATTATAAATAACATTATATTTCTCCTCTTTTGTTAAGTAAAAGAAATGATCGCTGATTTTTTTACAGCTAAATCTGTATATATCATTAATACACACATACTAATTGGCCCCCAGACACATTTCTTCTTTCAATGTGGCCTCCGCGTCAAAATGTTTGCCCAGCTCTAGATTACAGCATCTCTTTCTCTATTTACAGCAGGGGTCTCAGACACGTGGCCCACGGGCCAATTGAGGCCCGCGAGATGTTATTCTGCGGACCCCCCCTTAATATGAAAGTTAAATGTTAGTGCGGCCCGTGAGTTTTATATGAATGCATTGCAAAAAGTCAGTGTTCAGAAACAAGAAAAAAAATATACAAAAATTAGGGGTATTTAATTTGAACTAAGCAAAATTATCTGCCAATGAACAAGAAAAAATGGCTTGTCAAGACTTTCCAAAACAAGTAAAATTAGCTAACCTCAATGAACCCAAAAATCCCTCAAAATAAGTATAACAACTGTACTACTATATGAGTACGTATTTTCTATTGTTTCATTGAAAATAAAACATAAAATTCCATTTGGCTGTCATCTGTTTTAATTATGAGACACAATTGTGTCAAAGTCATGACTTTTTTTTTTTTTAACATAGTTGTAAATAAGAAATTATTACTTTAAAAAAGTTGTTTTTATTATTGTCAGTGTTGATGACACAGCTTTGCAACAGTTGATATTCTAGTGCCAAGCATGTTTTACTCAACATAGGTCATAAAATCTCAGCAACAAGCTGTAATATCTTACCCTTAAAACAAAAAACACTAACATAACATCTGCTTGGTGAGAAAAATTATCTTATCAGATAGAAAATAAGCAATTATCACCCTTATTTGAGATATTTTAATCTTACTTAGATTTCAGTTTTTGCAGTGTGGCGCTTGACAGCGTTGTGTGCGGAGCTGAAGGAATCTACCAATCACGGTGTGGTATGTGGCTCTCGAGGGCCGAACTTTGACGTCACTTGCGTGAAGCAAGCAGAGGAACATTTTGCCGCTTTTCCACGAGACCCGCACGCGCTCTTCCTCCCTTGCTCGCCCGCCTGCTCGCTCTCTCACTGCAAAAACTGAAATCTAAGTAAGATTAAATATCTCAAATAAGGGTGATATTTGCTTATTTTCTGTCTGATAAGATAATTCTTCTCACTAAGCAGATTTTATGTTAGGGTTTTACTTGTTTACTTGTTTTAAGTGTTTTGGTGCTAAATGATCTCAGTAAGATATTACAGCTTGTTGTCGACATTTTATGACCTACTGTATATTGAGTAAAACATGCTTGAAACTATTTTTGTTCAAATGTCCGAAACACACCCAGCAATGGTGCACAGGAAAGCGGAGAAGAAGAGGAGAAAAGGCGGCCAAAATGTTCAAAAGTCCCAATTGTGTCTAAAATATCTCCCTAGGTTCCAGTCTCACGGGTCAAGTCCCGGGATGCAAAAAATGTCCAAAACGCACCCAGCAAAGTCCCACGGGAAGTGGGAGAGAAAAGTTAGAAAAGTCGGCAAAAGTCCCCAAAATTTTCTATATACCTACCCAGGTTCGAATCCTACTCGAACCCGGGTGGGATTTCTGAACATTTTACCGACTTTTCTCACTCTTCTCCCCGCCTTCCCGTGGGACTTTGCTGGGCGCATTCTGGACATTTTGGACATCCCGGGACTTACGCGGCCATACATAAGATTTTATGTTAGAGTGTTTTACTTGTTTTAAGGGTTTTGGTCCTAAATGATCTCAGTAAGATATTACAGATTGTTGCTGAGAATTGATGACTTAAAAAATGCTTGAAACTATAATATCAACTGTTGCAAAGCTGTGTCATCAACACTCACAAGTATAAAACCACTTTTTTAAAGTAATCATTTCTTATTTCAAACATGAAAAAAAAAATCATGACTTTGACACAATTGTGTCTCATATTAAAACAGATGACAGCCAAATGGACTTTGCTGTTTTATTTTCAATGAAACAATACAAAAATACGTACTCATATAGTAGTACAGTTATTAGTGATAAAATACTTATTTTAAGGTATTTTTGGGTTCATTGAGGTTACTTGTTTTGGAAAGTCTAGACAAGCCACATTTTCTTGTTCTATTGGCAGATAATTTTGCTTAGTTCAAGTAATATATCCTTAATTTCTGTATTTGTTTTTCTTGTTTTTGAACACTGACTTTTTGCAGTGCTCTCTCTCAAGCTCTCTCTGTCACTGTCTCTCTCCTCCGGCGCCGCTGTAGACCGGGGAGACGAGCGGCCCGGCAGCTTCCGAAGCACTCCGCCGAAGGACCGAGCGCAAAATTGTGGTGCACCGGACCCCAGCGCTGACACTTCAACAGAGAGTCGCTGGGCGAATCGGATGCGTAACACGTTAGTCATGATGTTAGCCCGTTCGGGGCTAATTGTGCTACCGTAACTGTAAACTCTATAGAGTACTCATAAGAACATTCTAGCTGCCGACATGGTGACATACAAGCTTCACCGGGGCTACCGCGCATGCTCGTCACAACTGTTGCATGCTGGGTAGTGTAGTTCTTATATTCCCTAGCTCATAACATTACAGTAAGTGAAGTGAATTATATTTATATAGCGCTTTTCTCTAGTGACTCAAAGCGCTTTACATAGTGAAACCCAATATTTAAGTTCCATTTAAAGCAGTGTGAGTGGCACTGGGAGCAGGTGGGTAAAGTGTCTTGCCCAAGGACACAACGGCAGTAACTAGGATGGCGGAAGCGGGGATCGAACCTGGAACCCTCAAGTTGCTGGCACGGTCGATCTACCAATCGAGCTATACCGCCCCAAGTAAGTATGTGTATACTTTGTTGCTGACTGGAGAAATGGAATTATTATTGTTATTACCTATGACTTATTTATTTACTTAATACGCCTCCGCTTGGGATGGTTTCCTGCTGGCTCCGCTGTGAACGGGACTCTCGCTGCTGTGTTGGATCCGCTTTGGACTGGACTCTCGCGACTGTGTTGGATTCATTATGGATTGAACTTTCACAGTATCATGTTAGACCCGCTCGACATCCATTGCTTTCCTCCTCTCTAAGGTTCTCATAGTCATCATTGTCACCGACGTCCCACTGGGTCATTATTGTCAACGATGTCCTACTGGGTGTGAGTTTTCCTTGCCCTTATGTGGGCCTACCGAGGATGTCGTAGTGGTTTGTGCAGCCCTTTGAGACACTAGTGATTTAGGGCTATATCAGTAAACATTGATTGATTGATTGATTTTGTTTCATTGATATTTTGATTTGATTTTGTGTTGAAAATAATAATAAAGACATGCAAACTCCACACAGAAAGATCCCGAGCCCGGGATTGAACCCAGGACTACTCAGGACCTTCTTATTGTGAGGCAGACGCACTAACCCCTGCTCCACTGTGCTGTCTTTATATTCCATCCATTTTCTATCGCTTATTCCCTTTGGGGTTACGGGGGGCTCTGCTGCCTATCTCAGCTACAATCGGGCGGAAGGCGGGGTACACCCAGGACAAGTCACCACCTCATCGCAGTGTCTTTATATTTATAACACAGTTGAATATTATTATTACATTATTTTATATTTTACCATGATAAATGAGGCTCCGCCCCTCCTGTTTACACCGACTGCATGTCCCTCAGTGTCATGTCTTTGAGATCATGTTTTGTTTGGTTATGTTCTGTTGGTTTTTGGACTCTTTGTGCACTCTTGTTTTGTCACCATGACATCTATTAGTTTCACCAGTCATGTGTTCGGATTCACGCACCTGTTGCTAATCATGTCTGTATTATTTAAGCTTGTAGTTGCCAGGCGTGTCATGTCATTGTGATCATGTTTTGTTTGGTTATGTTGTGTTGTTTTTTTGACTCTTTGTGCACTCTTGTTTTGTCACCATGACAACCATTAGTTTCACCTGTCATGTGTTCGGATTCACACACCTGTTACTAATCAGGTCTGTATTTTTTAAGCTTGTAGTTGCCAGTCAGTCGGCCAGGCGTCATACTCTACACTCCGGTTATGACTATCCTCAGTACTCTGAGTTTGCTGTTCATGCCCTGCCAAGTAAGTTTTGTTTCATGTCCATAGTTTCTGCCCATGTGTAACTTTTGTTTTCAAGCCACAATTTTTTTGGTTCATGTTTCATGTCCTCAGTCTGCAGCTTTTACGTGCATTTGGCACGCTCACCTCCGGGTTGTTTTTTTGTTTCCTTAGTCAAGTTGTTTTGCCTCTGCTTTGAGCGCCTTTTGTTTGGTACTTTTTGAGTAAAAAAATTAAATATGTCTTTACCTTCACGACAGTTCCTTTGCATTCCGGGAAAACAAACCATACCACAGTCCCCTTTACGACACTCCGTTATACAAATATTAAGAGTTTAAGCCAGACCTTGGCAAATAAAGGCCCGTTAAGCTTTTCAATCTGGCCCATCAGGCATTCCCAAATAGTTATTTTAGATCTTTAAGATGCAAACTGTAGCCGCCATTATGATGTGCAGTGATGTCTTCAAATGGCCGTGAGTCTTGAACTACACAAAGTATTACAATGCTTGGAATCTGCGCTTTTGCATGATATACTAGTTACTATGGTAATCTAATTAGTTACTATGGCAAGGCACAAAGCAGTGTGGGTGGGGAGCGTTTCCACAGATTGTTTCCAGAGCCTGAAATGTGGGTGTCAGGGACTGACAGGGAAAGTTCTAAAGCTTAGTGATACATCAGATATATCAGATTATAGGTGGGTTTATTTTATTTTACCCTTTGCATTCATATTTTGCTGTGTTTGTTGCATTTTTGTTACGTTTTGCTAGATTGTAAAATATGTCGATCAAGAGAGGGTGTGACGTTCATATGTTGTCAATATTCAGTGTTTTATCATTCATAGTTAATATTGTAAATCCCCAATTTTTCAATTTCATGTACATTCTTAGTGTCTCATTCATTAAAAAAATTTAAATTTCAATTCTGTTTTTTAAGGTGGTCTGTCATAACGTTTTTAGCATCCAATCAGACATTATTGTGACGTTTTGTATTAGTGTTCCTAAAAATAGATATACCGGCCCACAGACACATTTTTTTTTCTCTAAATTTGGCCCCCCGAGTCAAAATAATTCCCCAGGCCTGCTCTATTGTAACTCACTACCGGATCATTGAAGAATATTGGCTTGACCTATTATTATTTGTGTAACTGTTATATTCCTGCATCATGCCTCCATTTATTTACAGGTCACCACAACAAAGCATAAAAATAATACCTGCACTGTTTGAACGGAGATCTGCTTTGTCAAATCAATTCATTTTAACCCTCTTCTTACTACCGTATTTTTCGGACTATAAGTCGCCGTTTTTTTTCATAGTTTGGCCGGGGGTGCGACTTATACTCAGGAGCGACTTATGTGTGAAATTATTAACACAATACCGTAAAATATCAAATAATATTATTTAACTCATTCATGTAAGAGACTAGATGTATAAGATTTCATGGGATTTATCGATTAGGAGTGACAGATTGTTTGGTAAACGTATAGCATGTTCTATATGTTATAGTTAGTATTTGAGTGACTCTTACCATAATATGTTACGTTAACATATCAGGCACCTTCTCAGTTGGTTATTTATGCGTCATATAACGTACACTTATTCAGCCTGTTGTTCACTATTCTTTATTTATTTTAAATTGCCTTTCAAATGTCTATTCTTGGTGTTGGGTTTTATCAAATAAATTTCCCCCAAAAATGCGACTTATACTCCAGTGCGATTTATAAATGTTTTTTTACTTCTTCATTATGCATTTTCCGCAGGTGCGACTTATATTCCGGAGCGAATTGTACTCCAAAAAATGCGGTATTTTGGTGATGAAAGTTGGAGACCCCTGATCTCTATTAGTAAAGAATTAACTATTAGTTTTTCTTTGGCTTTTTTGTATTTTTTTGTGATGATAAAGCGTAAAAGTGACAATAACTGCGACATATGAACAATACAGTCAATACAAAAACAAATGTAAGCGTAATAATTCCAGCAATACTTATAAAATAACACTTGTTCACAATATTGGTATGCAAGCAACTCTCAGTTCCCACTTATTTACTTCTGAGGGTGATTTGAGTTACTTTACTTTGTTCATCTCTTTATACTTGTCTATTTATCAAAATGTAGCATTCCTAGTTGACTTTTATTTATTGTATTTGATAGACAAATACAGTACTGGCCAAAAGTTTGGACACATCTTCTCATGTTATTGTGTTTTCTTTATTTGTCACTGAAGGCATCAAAACTATAAATGAACACATGTGGAGTTATGTACTTAACAAAAAAGGTCAAATAACTGAAAACATGTTTTATATTCTAGTTTCTTCAAAATAGCCACCCTTTTTCTCTAATTACTGCTTTGCACACTCTTGGCATTCTCTTAAATAAGCTTCGAGCACATCTGTGAAGTGAAAACCATTTTAGGTGACTACCTCTTGAAGCTCATCAAGAGAATGCCAAAAGTGTGCAAAGCAGTAATTAGAGCAAAGGTTGGCTATTTAAAAAAAACTAGATTATAAAACATGTTTTCAGTTATTTCACCTTTTTTTTTTTGTTGAGTACATAACTCCACATGTGTCCATTCGTAGTTTTGATGCCTTCAGTGACAATCTACTAATAGTCATGAAAATAAAGAAAACACATTGAAACATAAAATAATACGTATAATTATATCCATCCATCCATTTTCTACCGCTTGTCCCGTTCGGGGTAGCGGGGGGTTGCTGGAGCCTATCTCAGTTGCATTCGGGCGGAAGGCGGGGTACACCCTGGACAAGTCGCCACCTCATCGCAGACGTATAATTATATATTAATTAGAATTATAATATATATATATATATGTAGGGCCTGCGGTGAGGTAGCGACTTGTCCAGGGTGTACACCGCCTTACGCCCGAATGCAGTTGAGCACCCCTGCGACCCCAAATGGGATAAGCAGTAGAAAATGGATGGATGGATGATATATAAATAGCCTTTGAATAAAGTAGTACACATGTATAATATATGTTATTTACTTAGGTGCAGGTGAATTAATCCTACCATCGTTAATAATACAAGTAAATGTATTTCATTAGTGTAATTCAAAATTAAAAAGATAGATTCACAACACACATACGTGTATTTCTTTATGTGTTTAATAATTTTAATAATAACTGAAAGCTAATAAAACCTCAGGTAAGATTAGTAAAATTGTCAAAAAGTTCTGTATTTTGCTAATCAGCAAATCAAGTGCAAACACTTGAATTGAAAAATTAAAAAAAACTTTTGCACATCTATGACCTGCTTACGTATATATATTATATGTAGTATAGGAACAGTCATGTTGTCATACAAATACGAATCAGTTTCCGCAAAGTTGGAAGCATACAAATATCTCAAGTTTTGTATGCAAACCATGCATAAAACATGCAGTACATACTATGTAGTACTACATACTGTGTAGTACTGAATGTACAATAGCACAGGTATTAAACTCAAGTCCCTGGGGCCAGATGTGGCCTGCCACTTCATTTTATTTAGCCCTAAAAAAATCTGCGGTCCTCACCAAGTTTTTCCTTGCCCTTATGTGGGATCTGGACCGAGGATGTCATTGTGGCTTCTGCAGCCCTTTGAGATACTTGTGATTTAGGGCTATATAAACAAACATTAATTGATTGATTGATGATATAACTTTTCTTGCTAAACATATTCTTTCTTTCTATTTTGAGAGATAAAAAAATATATGTACTCCATGTAATTGCAAATTATGTTAACTTAAATATTGTCTAATTATGCAAAAATATATGATCAAACATTCAAAACCATTTATAAAATAGAAATAAATAATAATACAATGATTTTAAAACAAGTTATCCATCAAATGTAAAAGTAGCAATAGATTTCATGATAAAATTGTTGTTTTATCATTTTCCCTACCTTCTCCTTTTTTATTGTGATGTCTGTTACCTTCAGCTCATTAGTCCCCAGCGAGGGGCGGACACTAAGGCACACATGCAACCAATTTCAACCTAGGAGTAGTTAAGCTTGTCACTGACCGCTTTGTCTTGCCGGTTATTGTCTCCTGAACCTCCCACGTGCTGCTTCTCTTTGTCAGTCCTGGTACGTTGTCACTCCTTATTCCTGTAATCCCTCACCTCTTTATGTTTGTTTTCTAGCCTCCCTGAGGCAAACAGAATTCTTCGTTGGACTTTCTGCCGTGCTCATTGCGCCCTGGCCTTTTCCCCTGCCGACCACTGAGGAACCTGTTTTTGTATTCATGGTGTGCACTTCTTCCCCATCACTTTTTGGACTCATTAAATTGTTTCACTTTTTTTAATTTAACGTTGCCTCCTGTCTCTGCATCCTGGGGTCACCTCCTTGATCAATTCCTAATAAAAAATTGTGAAATTTACTGTGTTTTTTTCAGCATTTTTCTCTAAATGAAAAAAAACAGTACTTGTTTTACTGTTATAAAGTGTGGAGCCGTTTTGGCATTTACAGTAATACACAAAAAAATCTACAGTTGTTGATTTTGCTGTAAAAAACAAACAAACGAACAAGCATGCCCACCAGTCACCACCGGTCCACTACACAAGCTTAAATCCATGCTAGTTTTGTTTTTCTTTTCCACAGCCATTTAAAGTCCGGTGTGCGTTTCTTTAAAATGCCACCAAAGGGCAAGGGTGGCGGCAAGGGATTCAAAGAAGCTGCGTCAGGAAGTGCAGATGCTGAGAAGAAAGATAAAGCATCTAAAGGAGGCACTGCTGTCAAGATGCCTTACATCAGGGGTCTCAGACACGCGGGCCCATTGCGGCCGGCAAGACGTTATTTTGCGGCCCCCACCTTCATATGAAAGTTTAATGTTAGTGTGGCCCGCTAGTTTTGTATGAATGGCGCTTGACCGTGTTCCGTGCGGAGCTGAAGGAATATACCAATCACGGTGTGGTATGTGGCTCTCGAGGGCCGAACATTGACGTCACTTGCGTGATGCAAGCAGAGAACCCCCTCCACCACCCTTCTCCCTCCCATTTGCTCCAGACAGACGATTTTTGTTATTTGGGTCCAAAATGGCTCTATGAATGTTCTGAGTTGCCTACACCTGCATTAGTGGAAAAGCGGCAAATGAGTGAAAGCGACAGAGATATTGCCATGGAGACGAAGGTTTTCTAACGTGCCTGGCTGCAGTCGCACCGCAACATCTGTCTGTCAGTAATAACAGTCCCCGATAACCTGGACCAATTGAAACTGTTATTTTTATTTTTATTTATTTTTTATTTGCATTGCCTCACATTTCTTAACCCTCATTTTGTACATTTATATTTTGATTTGATTTTGTGTTGAACATAAAAAATACATTTAAAAAGCTTTTTTTAAGAAATATTTTCTTGCGGCCCAACCTCACTCAGACTTTGCATCCAGTGGCCCCCAGGTAAATTAAATTTGAGACCCTTGCCTTACATCCTCTGTGAGAAACACGGACAATGTATGGAGGTGATAGAGAAACTGAAGGAGTTTGCTTCAGCCAAGGAGCATCGCAATACAGCAAAGACAAGGAGTAAGACAACCTCATGCATGCTTGATAGTTGATAAAAGCCCCTTTAACAGATGTTTGCAAGCGTGAAGAAGGCCTCACAGACGACTAATGGAGAGCTGCAGCATCGTGGGAATAATAAAGAATAGGAATCCTGCTGGGATAACTTAGGGCTGTGGTCCCTAACCTTCGGGTCGTACAGACACATTAAAGGGGAACTGCATTTTCTGGGGAATTTTATACTATCGTTCACTATCTTTATGAAAGTTATGAGGACAGCGTGGTGAAGTTGGGAGAGGGGCCATACCAGCAACCTGAGAGTTCCTGGTTCAATCCCCACCTTCTACCAACCTCGTCACGTCCGTTGTGTCTTTGAGCAAGACACTTCACCCTTGCTCCTGATGGGTCGTGGTTAGGGCCTTGCATGGCAGCTCCCGCCATCAGTGTGTGTGACTGTGTGTGTGTGAATGGGTGAATGTGGAAATAGTGTCCAAGCGCTTCGAGTACCTTGAAGGTAGAAAAGCGCTATACAAGTATAACCCACTTACCATTTAACAAACTGGCAGCACAGGTGCTAAAAATTAACTGCAAATTTGCATTTTTTTTTCAAGGTAAAAAAAGTAATGTAAATTTTACAGTAAAATTCGGGATTTTTTTTTTTTTTACAAAAACCGCAGTAAAATTCGGGATTTAATTTTTTTAACAAAAAACACAGTACTGTTTTCACATTTACAGTAATATACACTACATTTTGAGGTGAAATTATTGCAATTTACCATTTTTTTTTACATTTTGGTTTAAAAAAACCTGTCACGTCCATTGTGTCCTTGAGCAAGACACTTCCCCCTTGCTCCTGATGGGTCGTGGTTAGGGCCTTGCATGGCAGCTTCCGCCATCAGTGTGTGTGTGTGTGTGTGTGTGTGTGTGTGTGTGTGTGTGTGCTTTGAGTACCCTGAAGGTAGAAAAGCGCGATACAAGTATAACCCATTTATCATTTAACAAACTGGCAGCTCAGGTGCTAAAAATTAACTGCAAATTTGCATTTTATTTATCCATCCATCCATTTTCTACCGCTTATTCCCTTTTGGGGTTGCGGGGGGCGCTGGCGCTTATCTCAGCTACAATCGGGCGGAAGGCGGGGTACACCCTGGACAAGTCGCCACCTCATCGCAGGGCCAACACAGATATCTATTCTTACAGTAAAAAAAAGTAATGTATATTTTACAGTAAAATTCGTGATTTAATTTTTTTTTAACAAAAACCGCAGTAGTTTTTACATTTACAGTAATATACACTCAATTTGGAAGTGAAATTATTGCAATTTACCAAGTTTTTTTTACATTTTGGTATAAAAAAACCTTGTCATGTCCATTGTGTCCTTGAGCAAGACACTTCACCCTTGCTCCTGATGGGTCGTGGTTAGGGCCTTGCATGGCAGCTCCCGCCATCAGTGTGTGAATGTGTGTGTGAATGTGGAAATAGTGTCAAAGCGCTTTGAGTACCTTGAAGGTAGAAAAGCACTATACAAGTATAACCCATTTACCATTTAACAAACTGGCAGCAAAGGTGCTAAAAATTAACTGTAACATTGCATTTTTTTTATTTACAGTAAAAAAAAGTAATGTAAATTTTACAGTAAAATTTTGGATTTAATTTTTTTTTAACAAAACCGCAGTTTTTGTTAAAAATGTCACCTCAATTTTGAGGTAAAATTATTGCAATTTACCATATTTTTTTTACAATTTAAAATCGATTTTTTTTTTCAATTCAACACAATTCTTGATTCAAAAACGATTTTTTCCCCCGATTTTAAAATGATTCTCTATTCATTCAATACATAGGATTCAGCAGGATCTACCCCAGTCTGCTGACATGCTAGCAGAGTAGAAGATTTTTGTAAAAAGCTTTTATAATTGTAAAGGACAATGTTTTATCAACTGATTGCAATAATGTAAATTTGTTTTATCTATTAAACGAACAGAAAATATGACTTATTTTATCTTTGTGAAAATATTGTACACAGTGTTTTGTCAAGTTTATGAGATGCGATGCAAGTCTAAGCCACTGTGACACTATTGTTCTTTTTTTATTTTTATAAATGTCTAATGATGATGTCAATGAAGGATTTTTAATCACTGCTATGCTGAAATTATAACTAATATTGATACTGTTGTGGATAACATTCATTTTTGTTTCCCTACTTTTGGTTTGTTCTGTGTCCTGTGTGTGTCTTCTCAATTGCTCTGCTTATTGCAGTTCTGAGTGTTGCTGGGTCAGGTTTTGTTTTGGAATTGAATTGCATTGTTATGGTATTGCTGTGTATTGTTTTGTTGGATTAATAAAAAAATAAAAAATAAAAATAAAAATTGGAAAAAAAAATAAAAAGAGATTTTTTTAAAATGAGAATCGATTCTGAATTGCACGACGTGAGAATCGAGATTCAAATTCGAATCGATTTTTTCCCACACCCCTACTGGTTAGGGCCTTGCATGGCAGCTCCCACCATCAGTGTGTGAATGTGCATGTGAATGAATAGGTGAATGTGGAACTTGTGTCAAAGCAATTTGAGCACCTTGAAGGTAGAAAAGCGCATTTAACAAATTGGCAACTCAGGTGCTAAAAATTAACTGTAAAATTGCATTTTTTTTATTTACAGTAAAAAAAAAAAAAAGTAAATTTTACAGTAAAATTCAGGATTTTTATTTTTTATTTTTTTTACCATAAAAGTCGCAGTACAATTTTTCCATTTACAGTAATAGACACTCAATTTTGAGGTGAAATTATTGCAATTTACGATATTGTTTTTTTACATTTTGGTTTTAAAAAAAGATATATATATTAGAATAGTGTAATAATAGTATTTACTGTGGGGTCAAACGTAACTGCAATATGGCCCTCAGTGAAAACGACTTTTGGTCTGTACTATAGGATGACCGGGGAGCAGTCGTTACCTCTGAAGCTGAGTTCACTGTCACTCAGTCCTGCGTCGTCTGCCGAGCTCTCTTTCTCGACCTTCGACCCCCCTCGGCTGCGTTTAACACTTTTATAGAACTGAGTCCAGCGATGGCGGCCAGCGTCTTTTTTTAGACGCTTTTCTTTTGCTCTGCGGTTCTGGAACCACACCTGAAAAATAAATGGGAATACATGATGATTTGTGATAGTTTCTTATAAAAGTGCATTCAAATGAAGGATAGTAGTATTGATGATGTCATGCACACCTGCACTACTCTCATGTCCAGCCCCGTCTCAGATGAAAGCTGCTCCCTGACGTGTCGCGCAGGCTTGGGGGAGTTCTTGTAGGCACTTTTGAGGGTCTCCAGCTGCTTGGCTGTTATGGTGGTTCTCGGTCGCTTGGTCCCTGCCTCCGAATCATCTTAAAAAGCCAAGCACAAGCAGATGAGGGATTGTTTTTGTCCTTCGTGTTGAGCCTGGTGCACACACTGTGGTCTATGGAGAGAACCTTGTTGTGCATTATTGTCCTTGTGCCACTGTCTTGGCGCACACTGCTGCTTAGGACATAAATCTGACAGGACAACACACTCTTGGGGACTGCAGCGCGCACACACACACACACACACACACACACACACACACTCACACTCACAAGGAAGTGTTGCTTCACTTTACATCCACAATGAGGGCAAACATATTGACATTTATATCAGTGTGTGCTTTTTCACACTACCCTTCTCTTATTTCCCATCCATGCACTTTATTTTGAACTACACTCTTATATGTTTTTTGGATTGTTTTTTTTTGTTATTTGCTGTGAGATATATATATATATATATATATATATATATATATATACAGTGGGGCAAAAAAGTATTTAGTCAGCCACCGATTGTGCAAGTTCTCCCACTTAAAATGATGACAGAGGTCTTTAATTTTCATCATAGGTACACTTCAACTGTGAGAGACAGAATGTGAAAAAAAATCCAGAAATTCACATTGTAGGAATTTTAAAGAATTTATTTGTAAATTATGGTGGAAAATAAGTATTTGGTCAACCATTCAAAGCTCTCACTGATGGAAGGAGGTTTTGGCTCAGAAATCTCACGATACATGACGGATCAATCGTCCTGTCCCCTTAGCAGAAAAACAGCCCCAAAGCATGATGTTTCCACCCCCATGCTTCACAGTAGGTATGGTGTTTTTGGGATGCAACTCAGTATTCTTCTTCCTTCAAACACGACGAGTTGAGTTTATACCAAAAAGTTCTATTTTGGTTTCATCTGACCACATGACATTCTCCCAACCCTCTGCTGTATCATCCATGTATCCATTTTGGTATAAATTCAACTCGTCGTGTTTGGAGGAAGAAGAATACTGAGTTTCATCCCAAGAACACCACACCTACTGTGAAGGCTGGGTCCATGTATCGTGAGATTTTGAGCCCAAACCTCCTTTCATCAGTTAGAGCTTTAAATGGTTGACCAAATACTTATTTTCCACCATAATTAAAAATAAATTATTTAAAAAATTCCTACAATGTGAATTCCTAGATTTTTTTTTTCACATTCTGTCTGAAGTCTACCTATGATGAAAATTACAGACCTCTGTCATCATTTTAAGTGGGAGAACTTGCACAATCGGTGGCTGACTAAATACTTTTTTGCCCCACTGTATGTAAACAGTCGCACTCGAAATGGTTCAACAACATTTTGTAGAAACATTCAGGTGATGACCCTGTATTGTAACATTACAATAAATAAATCAAGGCTATCGAGTGATTAATTTCTTTGAGTCATTTTTGTTTTTAAGTCAGACTATAATCACACTTTTCAATGCAGATTAAATGTGATTAATCACAGTAAATTACTCGCTTGCGTAATTTGAATTGACTTTAAAAAAAGACCCGAATATTTGGACACCGTTAAGATAAAGGACCATGTGTGAGATATATATATATATATATATATATATATATGTATATATATATATATATATATGTATATATATATATATATATATATATATATATATATATATATACATATATACACACACAATGAGTTTTCTGTATTTTCATGACTATTTACATTATACATTGTCACTGAAGGCATCAAAACTACGAATGAACACATGTGGAGTTATGTACTTAACAAAAAAAGGTGAAATAACTGAAAACATGTTTTGTATTCTACTTTCTTCAAAACAGCCACCCGTCGCTCTGATTACTGCTTTGCACACTCTTGGCATTCTCTTGATGAGCTTCAAGAGGTAGTCACCTGAAATGGTTTGTTTTCACTTCACAGGTGTGCTTGAAGCTCACTGAGAGAATGCCAAGAGTGTGCAAAGCC
>NC_084636.1:18127601-18132601 GCF_033978795.1 Nerophis ophidion
GTTCAGCTTGGTTGTTCAGCGACATTACAATGTGGAAATAGTAGCAACAGCTGCTCTATATGGTGCAGAGTGAAGTGAAGTGAATTGTATTTATATAGCGCTTTTTCTCTAGTGACTTAAATATCCAAGTTACAATTAAACCAGTGGGGGTGGCACTGAGAGCAGGTGGATAAAGTGTCTTGTCCAAGGACGCAATGGCAGTGAGTAGGATGGCGGAAGCAGGGATCGAACCTGGAACCCTCAAGTTGCAGGCATGGCCACACTACCAACCGTGCTATACCGGTTGGTAGAGCAGTTTGTAATGCCCATAGGGGTCCATCGATGTATACATATAATAAATATTGCCAGTCACAATTAACTTGTGCTCAGCTGGGAAAATAATGATATATACTTATTATGTCATCTATTTAATTATTATGAAACTGGTACAGGTATATTAAATAATCATATTAATATTAAAACATGTAACGTAAATGAATGTGGGGATATACAGTGGGGCAAAAAAGTATTTAGACAGCCACCGATTGTGCAAGTTCTCCCACTTAAAATGATGACAGAGGTCTGTAATTTTCATCATAGGTACACTTCAACTGTGAGAGACAGAATGTGAAAAAAAATCCAGGAATTCACATTGTGGGAATTTCAAAGAATTTATTTGTAAATTATGGTGGAAAATAAGTATTTGGTCAACCATTCAAAACTCTCATTGATGGAAGGTGGTTTTGGCTCCAAATCTCACGATACATGGCCCCATTCATTCTTTCCTTAACACGGATCAATCGTCCTGTCCCCTTAGCAGAAAAACAGCCCCAAAGCATGATGTTTCCACCCCCATGCACTGTACATGAGTTTGTACCAAAATGGATACATGGATGATACAGCAAAGGATTGGGAGAATGTCACGTGGTCAGATGAAACCAAAATAGAACTTTTTGGTATAAACTCAACTCGTCGTGTTTGGAGGAAGAAGAATACTGAGTTGCATCCCAAGAACACCACACCTACTGTGAAGCATGGGGGTGGAAACATCATGCTTTGGGGCTGTTTTTCTGCTAAGGGGACAGGAGGATTGATCTGTGTTAAGGAAAGAATGAATGGGGCCATGTATCGTGAGATTTTGAGCCAAAACCTCCTTCCATCAGTGAGAGCTTTGAATGGTTGACCAAATACTTATTTTACACCATAATTTACAAATACATTCTTTAAAATTCCTACAATGTGAATTCCTGGATTTTTTTTCACATTCTTTCTCTCACAGTTGAAGATAAAAATCACTGACCTCTGTCATCATTTTAAGTGGGAGAACTTGCACAATCGGTGGCTGACTAAATACTTTTTTGCCCCACTGTAAAAGGCATCTTGTCCTATCAGACCGGGCGGAAGCGGAAGCGGAAGTAAACGACACACACCTCCTGGAGCACCTGTCAGCCACAGTCTTTTTTTTTGTTTTTTTTTTGTTTTTTTTACTACGGAGCCATTTTTGGACTATTTTGTGACTTACCATTGGCCTGTGGAGAACCTGGACAACACAGACTCTTACCAGGAGGACTTTTGAGTTGGATGTGCAGACGCGGCGCCGTGAGTACACAGCTGAGGCTTCCGAACAATTGATTGCTTGCCCGTACTTGCGTGCCGCTGTGCACACGTCTCGCATGTAACTTTGGGGACTTTGGGGAAATATATGTGTTGTATAAACTTTGGAGAGGTGAACTTCACTTTTGGCTGTGGGATTGTGTGTGTGTGCGGGTGTTTGATTTATATTGGTGGGTTATATGGACAGGAGGGGGGAGGCGTTTGTTAAACGGGATTAATTTGTGGCATATTAAATATAAGCCTAGTTGTGTTCTGGCTAATAGTTATACATGTCTTGTGTTTATTTACTGTATTAATCATTCCCAGCTGAATATTCAGGTCCCACCTCTGACTACTTAAAGGCCTATTGAAACCCACTATTACCGACCACGCAGTCTGATAGTTTATACCGTATATCAATGATGAAATATTAACATTGCAACACATGCCAATACGGCATTTTTAGTTTACTAAATGACAATTTTAAATTTCCCGCGGAGTTTCTTGTTGAAAACGTTACGGAATGATGACATGTGTTTGTGACGTCTCGGGTTGAAGCGGACATATTAGCCCAGCACCACTTAAGGCTAAAAGTCTCTTTTATTTGCATAATTACACAGTAATTTGGACATCTGTGTTGCTGAATCTTTTGCAATTTGTTCAATTAATAATAGAGACTATAAAGAATAATGCTGTTGGTGGAAAGCGGTGGATTGCAGCTGCCTTTAGCACCGAAACACAGCCGGTGTTTCTTTGTTTGTTGTGAAGCTTTAACACAGAGCGGTCAAGCGAACATGTTTCTCTACGTCAACCAGCAAGTTTTTGGATGTGAAAATTGTGATAATAAATCGGCTCTTACCCGAGACGTGAGTGGGTTATGGGACCTCCTCCTGTAGCTGTCAAAAAGGCAGCTGTGATTTTAGCTCCTCTGCTTCTCTCAGAGACACTGGCGTTCACCGCAGCCATCCGACTTTCAGGTATGACTTTATAATCTCACTAAATACTATTAACACAATAAGCAGATAAGGGATTTTCCAGAATTATCCCAGTAAATGTGTCTAATTACATCTGAAACGCTCCCACTGCTGCTGCCTGGAGCTGTCTGCTTTTCTTTTCTTTTTTTTTTTTAGTGCTTCACTCTAACTCTCCTCATCCACGAATCTTTCATCCTCGCTCAAATTACTGGGGAAATCGTCGCTTTCTCTGTCCGAAATAGCTCTTGCTGCTGGAGGCTATGATTATAAACAATGTGAGGATGTGAGGAGCCCGTCTGCTACTTGTGATAAAGGCAAGGCTTTTTTATTAGCGACCAAAAGTTGCAAACTTTATCGTCAATGTTCTCTACTACATCCTTTCAGCAAAAATATGGCAATATCGCGAAATGATCAAGTATGACACATCGAATGGACCTGCTATCTCCGTTTAAATAAGAAAAACTCATTTCAGTAGGCCTTTAATTTGCGTAGTGGCAGAGACATCCGGGGAACTTGGGTGCGTTAGTTACAAGTTGTAGACCGCAGCAAAAATACAACACCATGACCCAGTGAACCTCAACATGTGGTTCCATCTAGTGCAGTGATTTTGGGAAATTGTCTGGTGTGCCGTGGGAAATTATGCAACTTTACCTAATTAGTCCATGAAAATATTTTTTGCAAATCAATAATCATAATGTGCCGTTGTCTTGTGCCTGTGCTATGTAGAGCTTGGCAGGGTAATCTTGTAATTCTCCATATCAGTATCAGGTAGTTCATTGCTTTGTAGAAGTCGGAACGTGTCGAGGATGGTTTGTCGTGATCCCAATATGCAGAGCACAGCAGGAAGCTGGGTGCAGGTAAAAAGTTATGTAACGCTTAAACCAAAAATGAACAAAAGGCAAGTCCCGCTAGGACAGTGGTTCTCAACCTTTTTTCGGTGATGTACCCCTTTTGAGCATTTTTTCTGTATACAATAAGACAGTGGTTCTCAACCTTTTTTCAGTGAACGTTTTTTTTAATTCAAGTACCCCCTAATCAAAGCAAAGCATTTTTGGTTGAAATAAAAAAAAAAGGAGAAGTAAAACACAGCACTATGTCATCAGTTTGATTTATTAAATTGTATAACAGTGCAAATTATTGCTCATTTGTAGTGGTCTTTCGTGAACTATTTGGAAAAAAGATATAAAAATAACTAAAAACTTGTAGAAGTTATTCAATTAAAAGAAAGATTTGTACACATAGAAGTAATCAACTTAAAGTGCCCTCCTTGGGGATTGTAATAGAGATCCATCTGGATTCATGAACTTAATTCTAAAAATGTCTTTACAAAAACAGAAATCTTTAACATCAATATTTATAAAACATGTCCACAAAAATTAGTATTGCATTGTTGCATTTTTTTTCACAGTTTATGAACTTACATTCATATGTTGTTGAAGTATTATTCACTAAATATATTTATAAAGGATTTTTGAATTGTTGCTATTTTTTAGAATATTTAAGAAAAAATGTCACGTACCCCTTGACATGCCTTCAAGTACACCCAGGGGTACGCGTTCCCCCATTTGAGAACCACTGCGCTAGGAAAAGGCACATAAGCATAGAAATGGCTATGTAAAATAAAAGTAAAACTGAACTGGCTACAAAGTCAACAAAAACAGAATGGTGGACGACAGCAAAAACGTACAGCGTGTGGAGTAGCAGACGGCGTCCACAAAGTACATCCGTACATGTCAACAATGTCCCCACAAAGAAAGATAGCGTGCGCACAACTAAAATAGTCTTGATTGCGAAAGCAAAGCAGGTGTGGGCATTAGCACTCAAAGCAAGGCGTAATGCTGCTACAGGAGAACACCAACAAAACAGCGCAAGACATGAACTAAAGCTCTACACATAGGAAACAACAACAAACGCAAAATAAGGCACGCCAACCGGGTGGAGTTTCATTTTTTTACTTTTTATGCTGGTTTGCCTCCGGTTTTTTTTAATGAAAAAAATGGGCCTCGGCTCACAAAAGGTTGAAAAAGACTGATCTAGTGCAGGGACGTCAAACTGGTTTTTATTGATGGCCACATAGCAGTTATGGCTGCCATCAGAGGGCCCTTTGTAACAGTGAATAATGTATTATTGTGCCTCTATTTCATTATTAATTATATAAATTGTTTTAAGTAGACTGTCGAGTTTACCGTAAAAACTTTACATTTACAAAGTGTTACTCTAAAATAGTTTTGGTTTTTACAACATTTTACGGTAAATGGAAAAACAGAACCACTGTGTTTTAGGGGGTTTATGAACTAAGCTGCCAGAATTGCCAGAATTTTACTATTTAATTTACATTAGTTTTTACAACATTATATTGTTGATGGAATAACAGTACAAGTTCCTTTTCTTATTCTGGCAACTTAGCCGCCAGTTTTTCTACCATAAAAACAAATGTATGTTTTTTTTTTTCAA